>NW_006779068.1:877848-890801 GCF_000442215.2 Lipotes vexillifer | reverse complement strand
TGCTGAACTTGTTTACTCTGGCAAAGTGTTCTCTCTTCTGCAATATCTTCCTCCCCCAATAAAATAGTCTTTTTGAAAAAAAGTTTCTCCTTACCTAGTCTGGGTTTGTTTTTGACACCTCATATTATAAATGAGGAAATGGGAATGAAAGGGATTTTATTGTAGTGATATCATTCGTTTATCTGAAATCTTTCTGAGGTACATGACAGTAATTGTTATCAATCATCAAATGTTGATTTCTTTTCTTTTCCTTGTTTTTTGGCCACGCCCTGCAGCTTGCAGGATCTTAGTTCCCTGACCAGGGATTGAACCCGTGCCCTCAGCAGTGAAAGCATGGAATCCTAATCACTGGACCACCAGGGAGTTCCCAAATGTTGATTTTTAAGGTAATTTTGGCTGTCAACTTCTTTATATCCTCCTTCAATTTTCCTGAAAGCAAAGAATTTGGAAACATCTGACTTGCGAGGGATGTATTACTCCATCATTAGAGTCATTCACTTTCTCAATAGCTGATGCTGTGCTTTGAGGTTTATCTTTCCTGGGACCCTGAAGCCTTCCTCTGCCACAAGCAATACACCCTAGTAGGTTCATGTACTGGGAGAAGAGTGGATGTGAAAGGGGAGCTGGAAAGGTAGGACATGTATAACATCCAAGAACCAGCATGATGTCTTGACTACAGGCAAGTTCTCAGGCAGATCTAGTTTAAGGAAAAGTACAGTCATTCTTCAGTATCCATGGGGCATTGGTTCCTGGCCCCCTGCAGATACCAAAGTCCACAGGTGCTGAAGTCCCTCACAGTCGGCCCTCCACATCTGCAGGTTCCACATCTGCATATTCAACCAACCTCGGATCAGATACACAGAAGTTGAACATCTAGAAGCTTGTTTTCTTAAAACCTACTGCCAATTGCTTCCTTCTTCTGTCTTCTTTAAAGCAGCCATTTTGCTCTTGCCACCTGCTATTGTTGAAAAGAGCCTCCTGCTTCAGGTTGACCAACAACATGAATCCAGAAAAAGTAGACAGGCTTCCTGCACACATCTAGAATGGAGACAGTACACCTTACCTTGCACAAAGAAGGTGGTGTATAGAATATTAACAGCTGATGACAAAAACTTCAGAGTTTTCTTTTTTGAAATATCTGTAAGGACTATTACTGCAGGGGAAGAGAGAAACCTAATTAAAGATGAAGGGGGAATCCCAGGCCCCAGGCTTTCTTCTCTAACTCCTTTATAATTACTCATTATACAAAGACCAGAGTGGTCTCAGAGACCACTCTGGAGAATAAAGTCAGCTGGGCACTGGCAATGTTACCTGTTCTAGAATGTTGTTAGCCAAACAGTCTTTCCCACAGGAAGTGTTGAATGGCAAAGGATTAAAAAACTAGAAGATACTGATGATGAAGGTAATAATGGTCTTGCAGAAATAAACAAAGACAACCCAAATGAGAACAAGCGAAGTCTATTTATTCTTAACAGCTACAGCAAAAAACGTCAGCCACCATCATTGTGTTGTGAAAAGAAACTCAAAGGCAGCCAGAGGAGTGGGAAAGCTTTATAATGGAGAAAAGGAAAGGCTTTGGATGTGCTCTGATTGGAGGGTGCTGGTGTAGGGGAGCTGCAGGTGGACTAACTAGAAATGGATCATCCCAGGTGATTGGTTAGGGGTACATATTTGGCTTTCTCTACTTGGTCCTAAGTTGGAAGCAGGGGCAAAAATTCGGAAAGCTATCGGATATTAATCAAGCCCTAGACATTTTGGGCCGATTGTTACAGAGGTTTTTGTTTAGCTTCCTGGACTGTTTGCTAGAGATAGTTGTCTGACTTCCTACAAGTCTGAGTTGTATGTATTTGTTTGACTTCCTGACTGTTTGCTGCAGACTGTGGGTCAGAGTTCTATTTTTATGTGTAGTCTGCCTATTGTCTGTTTGTGTATACAGTCTCTCAGTCTAGATACCCCAGAAATTTTTGATGTGACATCAAAGAATGATAATAAGGTCTTTTCTGGTTCTTGGAGCTCACATGGAGTAGATTTAACAGGTCAATAATATGGTTCCAAAGTTGTAGAGAAGCAGAGAACATCATCTACTAATCTTATGTAATAGAAATATTTTGTATTTAATAATGCTGTTTGCTTATCTTTTTTTTTTTCAATTGACTTTACATTTTGCTTTTACTCCTAGGATCTTTGTTTGCTTAAATACAAAACGTAGATATGGCTTAAGGGATTATTTCATTATTATAATTTCTGTTTTTGTTTGGGGAGAGAGCATTTTTTGGTGACTGTGAATTTGTGCAAGTAGGTAAATGTGTGTGAAAAATAAATTGGAAAATATTTCTATTAACCATCCTCCTTCCCCAGCAGAAACAAATGTTTACATTTGTTATGTTTTTGCCTACCAATGCAGAGAACTACTGAAAAGTGCTATGTTTCTAATCTAAAGTTATTCAAGACTTGGTTTTAATTTGCTGTGTTTTTTGTATTTGAAAGACATTTTTTTTTGACCGTGCAGCAAAAAAAAATGAACCTGTGCCCCCTGCATTGGGAGTGCAGAGTCTTAACCATTGCCCTACCAGGGAAGTCCTGAAAAGACACTTTTCTTTAAGGTGTCTTCCCATAAGCTTTGTGCTCATAAATGAGCAGACTATCTTTGGTCCAGTTGCCTTTGATTTAGTTACCTAGTCAGAACTAGATGAATTTCTTTCTTTTTTAAAAAAATTAATTTATTAATTAATTTATTTTTGGCTGCGTTAGATCTTCGTTTTTGTGTGTGAGCTTTCTCTAGTTGCGGCAAGCGGGGGCTACTCCTCATTGCGGTGTGTGGGCTTCTCATTTTGGTGGCTTGTCTTTATTGCAGAGCTGGGCTCTAGGCGCACGGGCTTCAGTAGTTTCGCACGGGCTTAGCTGCTCCACGGCATGTGAGATCTCCCCAGACCAGGGCTTGAATCCGTGTCCCCTGCATTGGCAGGTGGATTCTTAACCACTGCGCCACCAGGGAAGTCCTAGATGAATTTCTTTAACTCTTTCTTCCTACTTTTCAATATGTACATTTCCATCTTCCTTCCTTCTTCAAATGGCTAGGTCACCCTTTGGTAATATGCCTCCTGTTCTTCAACCAGGGAAGGTGTCAGCAAGTTATTTCTATAAATATCCAGATAGTTAATATTTTAGGCTTGGCAGACCATACAATCTCTGCTGTTAACTACTCAGCTCTGTCCTTGTAGCGTGAAAGCAGCCATAGACAATACATAAATGAAAGGTGTGGCAGTATCCCAATAAAACTTTATTTATAGACACTGAAATTTGATTTTCTTATAAGTTTCATGTGTCATGAAGTATTATTCTCCTTTTAATTTTCCAACTATTTAAAAATGTAAAAACCATTTTTAGCTTATGGGTTGTACAAAAATATTCAGAGGGTCAGATTTGGTTCACAGGCTATAGTTTGCCAATCACCGATCTAGACTAAGAAAGAAATAGGGTAAAGTGAGTGACTAGAGCTCTCTCTATAAAGATTGTTCACATTTGCCTCAGGAAATTTTTTCCAGAAAGGCAAGATGATAAATCAATAAATAACTTTACTATCCATTTGGGGAAATTTTTTCAAAGCTAATTTTATCTAAGTAAGCAATTTGTTCATCTAGGCAAACAGCTCTTCTATTAGGACAATAGATCACCCACCTGGACAAAAAACTTACTTATCAAGTAATAGTTGACTTATCAAGTCTCACTGCAAGGCCCTCATCTCACTGTATCCACAAATCCTAAGCTATTATGTCACAAACTTTGTCCAATCCCACTCAATTTTCCTTCTTGAAAGATCCATCTAAGCGGCTTGAACTCAAGACTCCAAAACCGTATAAATATCTTCCTCTGACTTCACTCTTCTGAAACATTACTAAGACTCTATCAGTGTTATTCTTCCTTACTGCAGTAAGTCTAACAAATAAAGGTTTGCCTGATTAATAAATTTTTCTAGCAGTCAGTTGACCTGAGGAACAACAGCTTCATCCTCAATTTCTGGTTTTGTATTTCCTTTATTGTTTTTTAGATCTCAAGGTAGGCTAACTGTCATGTATACTTACTACATAATTATATGTCAAACTTACCCTGTGTCCTAACTGTTCTTACTAGCACATGCAGAGTTGTCTCTTTTTCAGCAAGGTTGAAATTGTGAACGTCCTTTTTTTCTAAGCAGCTTTGTGAATATAATTCATACACCATACAATTCACCTAAGTGTATAATTCAGTGGTTTTTGGAATATTACATTATTGTTTTTTAAAATTGTAGTTAAAGTATATATAACATAAAATTTGCCATTTTAACTGTTTTAAGTGTATAATTCAGTGGTATTAATTACATCCACAATGTTGTACCATTATTCCTATCTAGTTCCATAACTTTTTCATCATCTCAAACGGAAACTCTAACCATTAAGCAATAACTCCCCACCCCCACCCTCCAGCATCTGGTAACCTCTAACTTACTTTTTGTCTGTATGAATGTGCCCATTCTAGATGTTTCATGTAAGTAGAATCATATAATATTTATCTTTTTGTATCTGGCTTATTTCAGTTAGCATAATGTTTTCAAGGTTCATGCAACGTTGTAGCATGTGTCAGAACTTCATTCCTTTTTAAGGTTGAATAATACTCCATTGACGTATATACCATATTTTATTTATCCATTCATTTGTCGACAGACATTTGTTTTTTGTTTTTTTTGTTTTTTTTGTGTTTTTTTTTGCTGTACATGGGCCTCTCACTGTTGTGGCCTCTCCTGTTGCGGAGCACAGGCTCCACACGCGCAGGCTCAGCGGCCATGGCTCACGGGCCCAGCCGCTCCACGGCATGTGGGATCTTCCCGGACCGGGGCGCGAACCCACGTCCCCTGCATCGGCAGGCGGACTCTCAACCACTGCACCACCAGGGAAGCCCTGTTTTTTGTTTTTAATATTTATTTATTTATTTATTTGGCTGCGTTGGGTCTTAGTTGCGGCACATGGGATCTTCATTGCGGCATGTGAGCTCTTAGTTGCAGATTGCAGGATCTAGTTCCCTGACCAGGGATCGATCCCAGGGCCCCTGCATTGGGAGGGTGGAGTCTTAGCCACTGGACCACCAGGGAAGTCCCCTGATGGACATTTGAATTGTTTCCACCTTTTGGGTAACATGAGTAAATGCTGCAATAAATATTGGTATACAAGTATCTGGTTAAGTCCCTGCTTTCAGTTCCTTTGGGTATAGTAGAATTGCTGAGTCATAAGGTATTTCTATGTTTAGCTTTTTGAGGAACTGCCCAAACTTTTTTTGTGTTGGCTGTACTATTTTACATGCCCATCAGCAATGTATAGCAATTTCTCCACATTTTCACCAACATTTGTTATTTTCCTTTTTTAAAAAAAATTGTAGCCATCCAGGTATGTGAAGTGGTGAAAGTCATTTTGAATAATAATTCTTAAAAAGTCATAAACTCATTCTGTAGCTCTAACTGGGGCAATTAGTGAAAATTACTTTGTTCTATCTTCACACTGGATTGACCATTCAGCTAGGTACAGAATTTTATGTTGAAAATGAAATTCCCTCAGAATGAAAAAAAAATTTTTTTTAATTTTTATTAGAGTATAGTTGTCCCACAGAATTTTAAAGTCATTGCCTGGTTACTTTAAAAAGATCCTTTTCATACTTATTCCCTCACAAATACCATCTTGGGTCCAAGATAAGGAAATGGAAAGACATGGATACAAAGAAACCATTTAACATTATGAAGATTATCCTTATCTATATCCTGAGTCATTTTGGCATACGTGCATGACAGGATGTATTTAAATTAAAAAAAAAATAGTGTATTCACATGGTTCAAAATGCAAAAATTACAAAAGAATATTGAGTAAAAAATTTCCTTCCTAACTCTATGAGTCAGCTAGTGCCACAATAATCCTGTATTAAAAAAACACCAAAACCCAGTGACTTACAACAATCACTTACAGTGGATAACTCTGCTTCACACTGGTGCTTGGCTGCCTGGGCTCCAGGATTCAGGTAAGGATCATGTCTGTTCCTCATGTCTTGTCCTGCAACCTAGGCTGAAGGGGAAGT
Organism: Lipotes vexillifer; assembly: GCF_000442215.2. NCBI lineage: Eukaryota > Metazoa > Chordata > Mammalia > Artiodactyla > Lipotidae > Lipotes > Lipotes vexillifer. The sequence goes on along the minus strand of NW_006779068.1, from coordinate 884,705 downwards.
GCTGTTGGGGCATGTTCTTTTTCTTTTTTCTTTTTTCTTTTTTTTTTTTTTGCGGTATGCAGGCCTCTGACTGTTGTGGCCTCTCCCGTTGTGGAGCACAGTCTCTGGATGCGCAGGCTCAGTGGCCATGGCTCACGGGCCCAGCCACTCCGCGGCATGTGGGATCTTCCCGGACTGGGGCACGAACCCGTGTGCCCTGCATCGGCAGGCGGACTCTCAACCACTGTGCCACCAGGGAAGCCCTCTTTTTTTTAAAAAATAAATATTTATTTTACTTTTGGCTGCACTGGGTCTTTGCTGTTGCATGCAAACTTTCTCTAGTTGCTGTGAGCAGGGGCTACTCTCCGTTGCGGTGTGTGGGCTTCTCATTGCGGTGGCTCTAGGCACGTGGGCTTCAGTAGTTTTGGCTTCCAGTAGTTGTGGCTCACAGCCTCTAGAATGCAGGCTCAGTAGTTATGGCTCGCAGGCTTAGTTGCTCTGTGGCATGTGGGATCTTCCCAGACCAGGGCACGAACCTGTGTCCCCTGCATTGGCAGGCAGATTCTTAACCACTGAGCCAGCAGGGAAGCCCAGGGCATGTTCTTAAGGCAAATATCAGGACTACAAGAGCCAAGTCAAACATATTTAAGGCCTCTGCTCATGTCTGTTTGCTAGTGAAACCAAACAGGGCCCTCTCAAGCCCCAAAACCTTTCTGTGTCCCTGTTTCTTGTTTGCAGGAAAAAGGCTTTAGCCTCCTAGACCTTCCCTGAGTTCCAAAGGGCAGACTCAAACAGTGACTAATTAGGGAAGGGAGGGAATGCAGAAACAAAGGAGGAGCAGTCAGGAAACAATAGTTCAGTGATAAAGCAGTGGAGGACAGTAACTTCAGGCTGAACACAAGATTCCTGGAACACACCCTGTTACCTCATCACCAACCAATCAGAAGAAAGTCACACACCCACCAGCCCTCACCCCAAATTTTGCCTATAAAAACTCTTCCCTGAAAACCCACTGGGGAGTTCGGGTTGTTTTGAGCACAAGCCACCTTCTCCTTTATTGGCCCTGCAATAAACCTTTCTCTGCTCCAAACTCTGACAGTTCGGTTTGTTTAGCCTTACTGTGTGTAGGGCACATGAACTTGTGTTCAGCCTCACTAGTGTTCCATCAGCCAAAGCAAGTCACATGGCCAAGCCTAAAAAGTAAAATCTACCCACAGTAGAATGGGGAAGGGAGTGAATATTTACTGCACAAAAATTCAAAGTATTGTACCAACCCATCAATCACTAAATAACCTTTCCTTAGACAGCTAATGTTATTGGTGTTTTTGTTATACTTACATTGATATCCAGACACAAGAAATTACATATACATTCTTTCTTTACTCCCCTTTTTATGCAAACAGTAATATTTAAGACAAATTTCTAATACCTAGTATAGTAGGCCATCTTTAAAATAAATTATAAGGGATTTGAATCTTTCTTACCTCCTCAGTTAGAACAAGATCACTGTCTAATATACCATCTATCATTGTCTTTCTGCCAAAATATTCTTTTTTTTATTTTATTGAAGTATAGTTGATTTACAATGTTGTATTAATTTCTGCCATACAGCAAAGTGATTCAGTTATATATATGTGTGTGTGTGTGTGTGTGTGTGTGTGTGTATTCTTTTTTCATATTCTTTTCCATTATGGCTTATTACAGGATATTGAATATAGTTCCCTGTGCTCTACAGTAAGACCTTGTTGTTTATCCATTCTCTATATAATAGTTTGCATCTGCTAATCCCAAATTCCCAATCCACTTCTTCCCCACTCCCACTCCCACTCCCCCCTTGGCAACCACAAGTCTGTTCTCTATGTCTGTGAGTCTGCTTCCGTTTCATAGGTAAGTTTTTTTGTGTCATATTTTAGATTCCACATATAAATGATATCATGTGGTGCTTGTCTTTCTCTTTCTTACTTATTCACTTAGTATGATAATCTCTAGGTCCATCCATTTTGCTGTAAATTCTGCCAAAATATTCTGACTGGACACTTTAAATTTGTTGCCCATAGTGGTTTTTTTTTTTTTTTTTTTTGCAGTACACGGGTCTCTCACTGTTTTGGCCTCTCCCGTTGCAGAGCACAGGCTCCCGACATGCAAGCTCAGCGGCCATGGTTCATGGGCCCAGCCGCTCCATGGCATGTGGGACCTTCCCGGACCGGGGCACAAACCCGTGTCCCCTGCATTGGCAGGTGGACTCCCAACCACTGCACCACCAGGGAAGCCCTGCCCATAGTGTTCTTATATTGAGGAAATTAGCAGCATTTGGTTTGAGAGTTTTCAACAACTGAAATTGTTGGAAAGTATGAGATTTTTTTTTAAGAGACGTGTAGGCACTTCCCTGCTGTGTTCCCATAAGGTGATATAAGAGGCAAAAGTTATGGTCCCCAATTAAAAAAGTAAATTATGATCCCTGCCTACAATGTGTTTTTTATTCCACGAATTCAAAAGGTAAAAAAAATGGACTTTTTGAAACATCCAGAGAGATAGCGACTAGAATGCCATACTGATGCTGGAGGAAGGAAACAAGGAAATGAAGCCAGCTGCCAGCAAAAATCACTGCGGCATGAAAGCATACACTCAGTGAAAAAAACCTTTCCTGCATCCCCCTTTTTTTTTTTTTTCCTAAGGCTGCTCTTTTTTTTTTTTGTCCATACCACATGGCATGCGGGATCTTAGTTCCCCAACCAGGAATCAAACCTGTGCCCCCTGCCGTGGAAGCATGGAGTCCTAACCACTGGACCATCAGGGAATTCCTCCAAGGCTGCTCTTGATGTTTATTTCAATCAGAACATGAATTTGCAGGTGTGGATGCTAGGGGTTGAGGAGGAGGGGAAGATCGAAGGTATTCACTTTACTCAATGTAGTTTGTCCCACCCAGATGTTCCTAAAAGAGTTCTGCACACAATCAGCTCTTGGAAAATGACTGGGTATCCTGAGGCTCTTGAAAGGCAAAACCTCCATAAGTTAATTTGAGAAGGACTCAGAGATCTGAAGGGCGAGGAGACTTGGTAGACCAAGGAGCACGGGCTTTCTGTGGGGATGGGGGTGGTAGTAATAAGGATTAAGAGACAGGCAGCGTAGGAGGTGGTGGGAAAGAGGAAGAGATCAGTGATCCCCAGGTGATTGGTAGTCAGCCATATCCCAGGCATATACTAAGTGCTGGGTGGTCAAGACTTTTGATAATATGCATTGCAGGTAAAGTTGCAAAAGTTTCACAATGTGGAGCATTTTTAAAATATTTATTTATTTATTTATTTATTTTGGCTGTGCAGTGTCTTAGTCGCAGCATGAGGGATCTTTATTTGTGGCATGAGGACTCTTAGTTGCGGTATTTGGACTTCTGAGTTGTGGCATGCATGTGGGATTTAGTTCCCTGACCAGGGAATGAACCCAGGCCCCCTGCACAGGGAGTGTGAAGTCTAACCCACTGAACCACCAGGGAATTCCCAATGTGGACCATTTTTAATCTCCTTCTCTTCATATCCTAAAATATGATATTTAGGAGAAGATGGAATTCCTTTCCATCTTCTCATAAGACCTCTAGATACACCACTGGGGTATTTTTGTTTTAATAATAACAACAACTTATTAATTATCTACATATCTATATCTGTATCTATAGATCTATGCTTATATATAATTGAAATAATGACAGTAATAGTACAGGGGTGGGAAGATGGAGTCAGGGATATTTCGTTATTACAAGGTATTTGCACTACCCATGAACTGGAAACCATACCATCATCCAATGGGTTTTCAATACACAATATGTAGATATAATACATAAGACACCTACAAGACAGAGGGAAGAGAATGAAAAGACCTGAATAATGATAAGGTGGCTACATTCCATTAGAAATGGTAAAATAGGTATTCAAAGTAGACTGCGAAAATATATATATGAATATTGTAATCACTTTAGCTTCAACTAAAAAATATATATATTGAGACATAGTGAAAAAAACAATAAATGAATTAAAATGGAATATGAAAAATATTCAAATAACCCAAAATAAAGCAAGAAAGGGGAGCAAAGGAGTGAAAAAGGGGGCACAAACAGAAAATGTAATTAAATAGCAGACTAAAATCCAAGCATACCAGTATTTTCTTTAAATATCAATCCATTAAACACACCAATTAAAAGACAGAGATTATCAGAATAGACACATGACCTAACTTTATGTCGTCCAAAGATATCCAATATAAATTTAACAATATAGACAAGTTAAAAGCAAACATCTAGAAAAAGGTATACCACAGAAACAGAAAACAAAAGAAATCGGTAACCACTGGGTTACCCCTAGGTTCTTCATAACATTTTTTTTTTTCTTAAATTTCATATATATGTGTTAGCATACGGTATTTGTCCTTCTCTTTCTGACTTACTTCACTCTGTATGACAGACTCTAGATCTATCCACCTCATTACAAATAGCTCAATTTCGTTTCTTTTTATGGCTGAGTAATATTCCATTGTATATATGTGCCACATCTTCTTTATCCATTCATCCGACGACGGGCACTTAGGTTGTTTCCATCTCCGGGCTATTGTAAATAGAGCTGCAATGAACATTTTGGTACATGACTCTTTCTGAATTCTGGTTTCCTCAGGGTATATACCTAGTAGTGGGATTGCTGGGTCATATGGTAGTTCTATTTGTAGTTTTTTAAGGAACCTCCATACTGTTCTCCATAGTGGCTGAACCAATTCACATTCCCACCAGCAGTGCAAGAGTGTTCCCTTTTCTCCACACCCTCTCCAGCATTTATTGTTTCTAGATTTTTTGATGATGGCCATTCTGACTGGTGTGAGATGATATCTCATTGTAGTTTTGATTTGCATTTCTCTAATGATTAATGATGTTGAGCATTCTTTCATGTGTTTGTTGGCAGTCTGTATATCTTCTTTGGAGAAATGTCTATTTAGGTCTTCTGCCCATTTTTGGATTGGGTTGTTTATTTTTTTGTTATTGAGCTGCATGAGCTGCCTGTACACTGGGGTATCTTAAATCTGATGTCAAGACTCTCATGGATAGCTCTAGGTTGGTGAACCCTCTTCATTAAGACTTGTCCACTAAAGAAATCTTCCCAGTTCAACCATGAGTTACCTAGATGATTTATAATTTGTTTGGGGGTTGTTTTTAAGGACTGTGCATATAATGAGAGGTGAATGATACATCTTTTCTCTGGCATTTTACTGGTGGCTATTTGCTTTGCAGCTAACTTACCTAAAATACCTTGTAGAGACTAAGAAGAAATGCTGATTTCAGGAAAAAGAGGCTTTTATATCATAATCACATTTTCTTATCACAGAAATATACAGTGTTTTAATAATTTTCACTTGAGAAGAGATCATGTCCTGTTGGTTAGAAATTTACTTGTTAAAAGACCATTAGGGACTTCCCTGGTGGTACAGTGGTTAAGAATCCCCCTGCCAATGCAGGGGACACGGGTTCGAGCCCTGGTCCAGGAAGATCCCATGTGCCGCAGAGCAACTAAGCCCGTGCACCACAACTGCTGAGCCTGCGCCCTAGAACCCGCGAACCACAACTACTGAGCCCACTTGCGGCAACTACCGAAGCCCGCGTGCCTAGAGCCTGTGCTCTGCAACAAGAGAAGCCACCACAATACGAAGCTTGCACACCGCAACGAAGAGTAGCCCTGCTAGCCGCAACTAGAGAAAGCCTGCACCCAGCAACGAAGACCAAACACAGTCAAAAATAAAAATAAATAAAATAAATAAATTTTAAAAAAGAAAAGAAAGTTAAATTGGACTTCCCTGGTGGCGCAGTGGTTAAGAATCCTCCTGCCAATGCAGGGGTCATGGGCTTGAGTCCTGGTCTGGGAAGATCCCACATGCCATGGAGCAACTAAGCCCACGAGCCACAACTACTGAGCCCGCATGCCACAACTACTGAAGCCCGCATGCCTAGAGCCCGTGCTCCACAACAAGAGAAGCCACCGCAATGCAAAGCCCACGCACCACAACAAAGAGTAGCTCCCACTTGCCGCAACTAGGGAAAGCCCACACGCAGCAATGAAGACCCAATGCAGCCAAAAATAAATTAATTAAATACATAAAATTTAAAAAAAAGAAATTTAAATTATTTACATCATTTGGGTCATCAAGGGTAATCTTTAACCAGTCATCCAGGGAATGAAAAGATATGTGTTAAGTAGGGCTCCAAGTTTTTAATATTTTAAAATGAATCTTAACATTAAAAAAAAAAGATTTAACATTGATTTAGCAGAGTGTACTATTTGCTATGTATTCTGTAAATTGTTGTAAAAACTACTGTGAAATTTAAAAAATATTGTAAGCATTTTCAATAACATTTGTAAAGAGATATGACCAACTTCTGAAGCTATCTAAGCTTTCTGCCTACCAGAGATAACTAATTTTTCTTCTTGAATATCTGAACTGGAAGACAAGAGGATGTTTGCTCCAGAACACTGGTTCAGTAGAACACTTCTGCAAGATTATCTCTCTCATTCTCATTGGTAGATAGCCACAGCTATAGGTAATTATGTTTACCCCCTATGTTTTGCTCAGTATTACCAACCTTTTAATGAATGCAGATGTCTTGTTTAACTTGTACGTTGTTAAAATACCTTCAAGCTCACTTCAAAGAACTTCCCACATGGAAGATGAATCGGTATTTAATGGGATTCTTTCGTTTGCGAATGACAGAAATCCAAGTCAAAGTAGTTTAATTACAAGGCCAATGTATTGGTTTATTACACTGGAAATTCCATGGATAGATCTAGTTTCAGATACTTCATAAACCCAGAACTTAACCAGTATTACAGTTTGAAATTGCTCTTGCAAAC
>NW_006779068.1:850900-877838 GCF_000442215.2 Lipotes vexillifer | reverse complement strand
CTCTTTCTGTTTCTTTTTCCCTCCATTTCTCTAACCTGCTTTCCTCTGTAAATTGGTGATGTTCTATCTCAGTACAGATGGACGTTTTCATGGGGACACATTCCCTATCATCCTCATATTATCCCAACTCCAAGAAACTGATTTCCATGCTAGGTTTGGTAGATATGTCTGATAAGCTTATGTCTACTGTACAAAAGTATTAGTTGATGCTTCTATATAAATTTGTTGACAAAAATTGATCAATAGATGGGTGCACGTGGCTCTACGGAGAGCAGCAGGGTGAGAGGAAGGCCACCTCCACCTCTTGGCCTAGGACAGACCTGCTGGGGACATCACACTTTCCACTAAGGACTCAGGGAAGCCTGACGGGGTTTAGACAGAGTGCCTGGATGCCTGGGCCAATGCGACGTGGACTGCACCATGGGGACGTGCCAGGAAAGGGTCACCTCCATGCTGTCACTGGACCAGACTGGTCCAGATGACCCTGGACTGCATTCCTAAAGGACCTCCAGTTCAAGGTTGCCAGGGCAGCAGCCAGGGCAACACTGTGAGGACAACATTGCAGGCAGAGGAAAGAATCTTCAGAGTACTATGCCAGTAAAGAGAGACATGGTTTTCACAATCTTCAAGCAGAGACATATAATGTGAAGAAGGCTTCTTGGAAGCAGTGCAGAGAACTGGGTGTATTTTTTTTTCTTTCTTTTTTTCTCCCTTTCCTTTTGAGCCATGTGGCTGACTTTGTGCTCTGGCCTGGTGTCAGGCTTGAGCCTCTGAGGTGGGAGACCCGAGTTCAGGACGTTGGACAACCAGAGACCTCCCAGCCTCATGTAATATCAATTGGCAAGAGCTTTCCCAGAGATCTTCATCTCAATGCTAAGACCCAGCTCCACCCAACGGCCAGCAAGCTCCAGTGCTGGACACCCCACGCCAATTAACTAGCAAGACAGGAGCACAACCCCACCCATTAGCAGAAAGACTGCCTAAAATCATACTAAGTTCACAGACACCCCAAAACACACCACTGGACTCAGTCCTGCCCACCAGAAAGACAAGATCCAGCCCCACCCACCAGAATACAGGCACCAGTCCCCAACATCAGGAAGCCTACACAAGCCACTGAACCAACCTCACCCATGGGGGGCAGAAACCCAAAACAACGGGAACTATGAACCTGCAGCTTATGAAAAGGAGACCCAAACACAGTAAATTTTAAAAAATGAGAAGACAGAGAAATATGCAGCAGATGAAGGTGCAAGGCAAAAACCTAACAGACCAAACAAATGATGAGGAAATAGGCAGCCTACCTGAAAAAGAATTCAGAGTAATGATAGTAAAGATGATCCAATATCTTAAAAATAGAATGGAGAAAATACAAGAAACGTTTAACAAAGACCTAGAAGAACTAAACAGGAAACAGTGATGAACAGCACAATAAATGAAATTAAAAATTCTCTAGAAGGAATCAATAGCAGAGTAACTGAGGCAGAAGAATGGATAAGTGACCTGGAAGGTAAAATAGTGGCAGTAACTAACACAGAGCAGAATAAAGAAAAAAGAATGAAAAGAATTGAGGACAGTCTCAGAGACCTCTGGGACAACATTAAATGCTCCAACATTCATATTATAGGGGTCCCAGAAGAAGAAGAGAAAAAGAAAGGGTCTGAGAAAACATTTGAAGATATTATAATTGAAAACTTCCCTAACATGGGAATGGAAATAGTCAAGCCCAGGAAGTGCAGAGAGTCCCATACAGGATAAATCCAAGTAGAAACACACCAAGACACATATTAATCAAACTATCAAAAATTAAATACAAAGAAAAATATTAAAAGCAGCAAAGGAAAAGCAACAAATAACATACAAGGGAACCCCCATAAGGTTAACAGATGACCTTTCAGCAGAAACTCTGCAAGCCAGAAGGGAGTGGCAGGACATATTTAAAATGATGAAAGGGAAAAATCTACAACCAAGATGACTCTACCCAGTAAGGATCTCATTCAGATTCCACAGAGAAATTAAAACCTTTACAGACAAGCAAAAGTTAAGAGAATTCAGCACCACCAAACCAGCTTTACAACAAATGGTAAAGGAACTTCTCTAGGCAGGAAACACAAGAGAAGGAAAAGACCTACAAAAACAAACCCTAAACAATTAAGAAAATGGTAATAAGAACATACATATTGATAATTACCTTAAATGTAAACGGATTAAATGCTCCAGCCAAAAGACATAGACTGGCTGAATGGACACAAAAGAAAGACCTATATATATGCTGTCTACAAGAGACCAACTTCAGACCTAGACACATACAGACTGAACGTGAGGGAATGGAAAAAGATATTCCATACAAATGGAAATCAAAACAAAGCTGGAGTAGCAATTCTCATATCAGACAAAATAGACTTAAAAAAAAGGCTATTACAAGGGACAAAGAAGCAACCACATAATGATCAAAGGATCAATCCAAGAAGAAGATATAACAATTGTAAATATTTATGCACCCAAGACAGGAGCACCTCAATACATAAGGCAAATGCTAACAGCCATAAAAGAGGAAATCGACAGTAACACAATAATAGTAGGAGAATTTTAACACCCCACTTTCACCAATAGACAGATCATCCAAAATGAAAATAAATAAGGAAACACAAGCTTTAAATGACACGTTAGACAAGATGGATTTAATTAATATTTACAGGACATTCCATCCAAAAACAACAGAATACACTTTCTTCTCAAGAGCTCATGGAACATTATCCAGGATAGATCATATCTTGGGTCACATATCAAGCCTTGGTAAATTTAAGAAACTTGAAATCATTTCAAGTATCATTCCCAACTACAATGCTCTGAGACTACATATCAATTACAGAAAAAAACCTGTAAAAAATACAAACACATGGTGGCTAAATAATACACTACGTAACAACCAGGAGATCACTGAAGAAATCAAAGAGGAAATCAAAAAATACCTAGAAACAAATGACAATGAAAACACGACCACTCAAAATCTATGGGTTGCAGCAAAAGCAGTTCTAAGAGGGAAGTTTATAGTAATATAATCCTACCTCTAGACACACCAAAAAGTCTCAAATAAACAATCTAACCTTACACCTAAAGCAATTAGAGAAAGAAGAACCAAAAAACCCCAAAGTTAGCAGAAGGAAAGAAATCATAAGGATCAGATCAGAAATAAATGAAAAAGAAATGAAGGAAACAATAGCAAAGATCAATAAAGCTAAAAGCTGGTTCTTTGAGAAGATAAGCAAAATTGATTAACCATTAGCCAGACTCACCAAGAAAAGAAGGGAGAAGACTCAAATCAACAGAACTAGAAATGAAAAAGGAGAAGTAACAACAACTGATGCTATAGAAATACAAAGGATCATGAGAGATTATTACAAGCAGCTATATGCCAGTAAAATGGACAACCTGGAAGAAATAGACAAATTCTTAGAAAAGTGCAACCTTCTGAGACTGAACCATGAAGAAATAGAAAATATAAACAGACCAATCACAAGCACTGAAATTGAAACTGTGATTAAAAATCTTCCAACAAACAAAAGCCCAGGACCAGATGGCTTCACAGGGGAATTCTATCAAACATTTAGAGAAGAGCTAACACCTAACATTCTCAAACTCTTCCAAAATACAGCAGAGGAAGGAACACTCCCAAACTCATTCTACAAGGCCACCATCACCCTGATCCCAAAACCAGACAAAGATGTCACAAAGAAAGAAAACTACAGGCCAATATCACTGATGAACAGAGATATAAAAATCCTCAACAAAATACTAGCAAACATAATCCAACAGCACATTAAAAGGATCATACACCATGATCAAGTGGGGTTTATCTCAGGAATGCAAGGATTCTTCAATATATGCAAATCAATCAGTGTGAGACACCATATTAACAAACTGAAGGATAAAAACCATATGATCATCTCAATAGATGCAGAGAAAGCTTTTGACAAAATTCAATACCCATTTATGATAAAAACTCTCCAGACAGTAGGTATAGAGGGAACTTACCTCAACATAATAAAAGCTATATATGACAAACCTACAGCCAACCTCGTTCTCAATGGTGAAAAACTGAAACCATTTCCTCTATGATCAGGAACAAGATAAGGTTGCCCATTCTCAGCACTATTATTCAATATTGTTTTGGAATTTTCAGCCACAGCAATCAGAGAAGAAAAAGAAATATAAGGAATCCAAATCGGAAAAGAAGAAGTAAGACTGTCACTGTTTGCAGATGACATGATACTATACATAGAGTATCCTAAAAATGCCACCAGAAAACTATTAGAGCTAATCAATGAATTTGGTAAAGTAGCAGGATACAAAATTAATGCACAGAAACCTCTTGCATTCCTATACACTAATGATGAAAAATTTGAAAGAGAAATTAAGAAACACTCCCATTTACCATTGCAACAAAAAGAATAAAATATCTAGGAATAAACCTACCTAAGGAGACAAAAGACCTGTATGCAGAAAACTATAAGACACTGATGAAAGAAATTAAAGACAATACAAACAGATGGAGAGATATACCATGTTCTTGGATTGGAAGAATCAACATGGTGAAAATGTCTATTCCACCCAAAGCAATCTAGAGATTCAATGCAATTCCTATCAAACTACCAATGGCATTTTTCACAGAACTAGAACAAAAAATTTCACAATTCATATGGAAACAGAAAAGACCCCGAATAACAAAAGTAATGTAGAGAAAGAAAAACGGAGCTGGAGGATCAGGCTCCCGGACTTCAGACTATACTACAAAGCTACTGTAATCATGACCGTATGATACTGGCACAAAAATAGAGATATATATCAATGGAACAAGTTAGAAAGCCCATGTACATATGGTCACCTTTTCTTTGATAAAGCAGGCCAGAATATACAATGGAGAAAAGACAGCCTCTTCCGTAAGTGGGGCTAAGAAAACTGGACAGCTACATGTAAAAGAATGAAATTAGAACACTCCCTAACACCATACACAAAAATAAACTCAAAATGGATTAAAGACCTAAATGTAAGGCCAGACACTATAAAACTCTTAGAGGAAAACATAGGCAGAACACTCTATGACATACATCACAGCAAGATCCTTTTTGACCCATCTCCTAGAGAAATGGAAATAAAAACAAAAGTAAACAAATGCGACCTAATGAAACTCAAAAGCTTTTGCACAGCAAAGGAAATCATAAATAAGACGAAAAGACAACCCTCAGAATGGGAGAAAATATTTGCCAACGAAGCAACTGACAAAGGATTAATCTCCAAAATATATAAGCAGCTCATACAGCTCAATATCAAAAAAATAAACAACGCAATCTAAAAATGGGCAGAAGACCTAAGTAGACATTTTTCCAAAGAAGATATACAGATTGCTAACAAACACATTAAAGGATGGTGAACATCGTTAATTGTTAGAGAAATGCAAATCAAAACTACAATGGGCAGAATGGCCATCATCAAAAAATCCACAAACAATAAATGCTGGACAGAGTGTGGAGAAAAAGGAACCCTCTTGTACTGTTGGTGGGAATGTAAATTGATACAGCAAGTATGGAGAACAGTAAGGATGTTCCTTAAAAAACTAAAAATAGAACTACCATACGATCCGGCAATCCCACTACTGGGCATATACCATGAGAAAACCATAACTCAAAAAGAGATATGGGCTTCCCTCGTGGCACAGTGGTTGAGAGTCCACCTGCCAATTCAGAGGACACAGGTTCGAGCCCTGGTCCGGGATGATCCCACATGCCATGAGGCAACTAGTTCTGTGCACCACAACTACTGAGCCTGCACTCTAGAGCCCACGTGCAACAACTACTGTGCCCATGTGCCACGGCTGCTGAGGCCCACATGCCTAGAACACGTGCTTCGCAATGGGAGGAGCCGCTGCAGTGAGAGGCCCGCACACTGCAATGAAGAGTAGCCGCCGCTTGATGCAACTGGGGAGAGCCCGCGCAGCAACTAAGACCCAACGCAGCCAAAAAGAAATTAATTAATTAATTAATAAAAAAAAAAAGAGAGAGAGAGACATGTACCACAATGTTCATTGCAGCTCTATTTACAATAGCCAGGATGTGATAGCAACCTAAGTGTCCATCGACAGACAAATGGATAAAGAAGATGTGGCACATATATACATTGGAATATTATTCAGCCATAAAAAGAAACAAAATTGAATCATTTGTAGTGAGGTGGATGGACCTAGAGTCTGTCATACAGAGTGAAGTAAGTCAGAAAGAGAAAAACAAATAGCGTATGCTAACACATATATATGGAATCTAAAAAAACAAAAAATGCTTCTGATGAACCTATGGGCAGGACAGGAATAAAGACACAGACATAGAGAATGGACTTGAGCACCCAGGGAGAGGGGATGGGTAAGCTGGGATGAAGTGAGAGAATAATATTGACATATGCACACTAACAAATGTAAAACAGATAGCTAGTGGGAAGCAGCCACATAGCACAGGGAGATCAGCTCTGTGTTTTGTGACCACCTAGAGGGGTGGCATAAGGAAGGTGGGAGGGAGGTGCAAGAGTGAGGGGAATATGGGGATATATGTATAAATATAGATGATTCACTTTGTTATACAGCAGAGACTAACACACCATTGTAAAGCAATTATACTCCAATAAAGACGTTAAAAAAAAAGATTAAAAAAATTAATCAATAGTCAGTCTAAAGGAGAAATAGAGAATTTTATTTGAGCCAATCTAAGGAATATAACCTGAGAGACAGTGTTTCAGAAAACTCTGAGGACTGTTATGCTTGTTAGAAGTTGAAAGCACAATCATATACATTTTTGAGATGAAGGATCGTATGTCAAAATAACACACTGACATTTTACATAAAGTTCACCAAAGGTACATAATCTAGATCTGCATGTACAAAGAGAGCAGCTGGTCACCATGACCCTTTTACAGAATAAAGAAAAGAAAAATTAATCTTCTAAGGAGTTACAATGCTGGCATCAGAGGAAGAAATAAAAAGCAATGATCTTAATGGTTGAGCAGGCATTCCCAACGTGGAAGAGGTCTGGTTAATGTATAATACAGGTGCATGCTGCACATTAGGGAGGGCCCAAAATGAGCAGGGAATATGTTGTGGTTAAATTTTCCTATCCTGCCTTAAAATGTAAATTTTATTCCAACAAAGGGTCGACTAGGAATTTTCTATTTTGTTTATTAATTTTCCCTGGAAAAGTAACTATGAGGAAATAATTCGCAGAGAGTAGATTAACTTCATAAGGAGTTGTGGTAATGACATTTCTTAAATTAAAGAAGTATGTATTCAGCAAATGTTGGTTGAGTACCGACTATGTTCAAGTTACTGTTGATAAAGTAATAAAGAAGCCAGACACCATTACTTCCCTTTAGGGGCAAATATGCTATACTATATAATACAGTATATAATATTATAGCATACTATATATACTATAGTAAGAGTGATGTGTGTTAAACAATGAATGATAAAACTAAGTGTTAATTTATCTTTGTAATAATGCTCATGTTGGTTATTAGTGCTGCTCTCTAGTAGATGATTCTCCACTTCTTCCTGACACATAAGATTGAACTGGGTTTGGGTTGGAATAAGTTAATAGTTCTGGCCAGTGAGTTATGAATAAAAGTGACACATCTCTCTTTTTTGCAGATATGGAAGAGCCAATCCTAAAATTCATCTGGAAATGCAAAGAGCCCTGGATAGTTGAAACAGTATTCAAAAAGAACAAAGTTTGGGACTCATGTATCCCAATTTCAAAACTCACTACAAAACTACAGTAATCAGAACAGTGTGATACTGGCATAAAGATAGACACATAGACCAATGGAATAGAATTGAGAATCCAGAAATAACCCATACATTTATGGCTAGTTGATTTTCAACAATACTGCCAAGGCCATTCAATGAGGAAAGAATAGCCTGTTCAACAAATGGTGCTAGGACAAGTAGATATCCATTTGCAAAAGAATGAAGTTGTACCCCTATCTTATATCATATTCAAAAATTAACTTAAAGTGGATTATGGACCTACACATAAAAGTTAAAACTCTAAAGTTTAGAAGAAAACAGGGTTTTTCTTCAATTCATGACCTCACATTGGCAATGGATTTAGATATGCAATAAAAAAAAAAACAAGCAACAAAAGAAAAAAATAAATTGAACTTCATCAAAATTAAAAACTTTCGTACATCAAAGGACATTATTAAGAAAGTGAAAAGACAACCTACAGAATGGGAGAAGATATTTGCAAATCACATATCTGATAAGGATCTTATTCCCAGAATATATAAAGAACATTTACAACTCAACTACAAAAAAGACAACCCAATTTTAAAATGGGCAAGAGAATTGAATAGATATTCTAAGAAGATATATGAATGGCCAGCAAGCACAGGGAAAGATGCTCAACCTCATTAGTCTTTAGGGGAATGTAAATCAAAACCACACAGAGGTACCACGTCTTACCCACTAGGATGCCTATAATTTAAAAAAAGAAAAAAAAGGAAAAAACCAAAATGTTGGTGAGGATGTGGAGAAACTGCAACTCTCATATATTGTTAGTGGGAATGTAAAATTGTTCAGCCACTATGGAAAACAGTCTGGCTCTTCCTCAAATACTTGAACATAGAATTACTATATGAAATTCCACTCCTACACATGTACCCAAAGAATTGAAAATAGAGACTGAAACAAATACTTGCACATTAATATTCATAGGAGCACTATTTACAATAGCCAATATATCCAATCCAAATATCCATCCACAAATGAATGGATTTAAAAAATTTGTGACATATACATACAATGGAACACTACTCAGCCATAAAAAGAATGAAGCACTATTATATGCTACAATATGAATGAACCTTGAAAACATCATGCTAAGTGAAGAAGCCAGACAGAAAAGGTCACATATGGCATGATTCCATTTCTGTGAAATACTCAGAATATGTAAATTCATAGAGAGAGAAGGCAGATTGGTGGTTGCCAGGAACTGGGAGGTGCAGGGAATGCAGAGAAACTGTTTAATGGGTACACAGGGTTTTATTTTGGTGTGATGAAAATATTTTCGAATTAGATAGAAATTGTGACATTGTAAATGTATTAAATGCCACTGAATTGTTCACTTTAAAATAGTTAATTTTATTTATGTGATTTTATCTCAATTTTTTTAAAAAAGTGATATGTGTCATATCTAGGATAAGCATTTAATTGTCCAGTGTGAGCAACTAAAGAGCTTTCCTCTCTAACATGGCAGCTGCCAATGTTCAAGATGGTAAATACTCCATCTAAGTACTTAGACCAAATGACTATGTGTCTAAGATGAACAAAGTCTCTTGCAGAACCTTGGAAGACAGATAAATAGAATGTGAAAACCTCTGTTGTTTTAAGCCACTGACATTTTGGGATGGTTTGCCCTGCAACATAACCTAGTCTGTCATAATTGATGAATTGCTGCTAAGAACTATAGGGTGCTGTGGGGTTCATATAACAAGGGGCCTGGTCTGAGAGGGTTCCTTAGAGAACTTGCATTTGAGCTGAGCTCTGAAGTGCCAGTCAAAAAGACAGAGGAGGACATTTAAAAAAGAAGGAACATGATGTGTCAAGGCTCTGAAGCAGATAAGAATGTGGCATATTCATAAATGTGGTTCAAAAGTTGAAAGTAAAGCAAAGAAAGGTATGTACACAGTGAACACAGTAAGGTATAAAAGGAAAGATCAGGCAGTGTCTTGCCAGCCTTGTTAAAGATTTTGTGTTTTATGCTAAGAACAATAGAATGTCTGAATGGTGTTAATGGAAATGTTGACCTGTAATAAGTAGACTGCCAGACATTTTGCCAGCAAAGATGGGTTTATTCAGGATGAACACAGAATTTCTATTTGGGGTCTGTAACTATGGTGAGCCACATGCAAGTCCCTGAATGACAAGGGAAGGAGAACTCTTTTATAAGGGGAAAAGAAGTTGGGTGGACTGTAGTAAACAAAGAGTTCATGGCTTTTCATTGCCTGAGTCCTTGCCAGGAAAGAAGAGGAGTCTTTCCTCCTCCTGTGGGCTCTGCTGTTGCCACAGGGTGTGAGAACTCCCCCTTCTGGTCTTCCAACTATATTTAATTGAGGTTTCTATTTATTAATTTTATAAAAATAATGATGATAATAACTAACATCTCTTGAGCACTTATTATGTTCCAGTTACCATTCTAAGAATTTTGCAAGAATTGTTATTTAATCTTCTGCAAAAATTCTGTGAACTAAGTATTATTATTCTCACCTACTCTACAGACAAAAACACTGAAACACAGAGAAGTTAATGTTTTCTGCTCATTTTCCACAAAATTTGCAAGTGGTAGAGCTATGACTTAAAAATAAAATATAATTTCAAGGTCACAACAAGACATTTTATGCTTACATTATATTTCAATGCCTTAGACCTGAAAAACACCCATTTTTCCAATTAAAAGACAATGATTCCTTTTAGTGGAGAATGGTATTTAGAAGCTACAATCCGGGCACCAGGTATGCTCAACAGTACTGGAGTGTCATTGCTTCTAGGTCACTTCAGTGAACGAAATTAGGAAGTGATATTGTTTTTAAATCATGAGTTGATATTGATATTGCCAGTTCAAATTTAACATTATGGTTTTCTCCTATTTTATGTTTGTATCTCATTCCCTTACACTTTACTCTTAAGGTAGTTTCTTATTTGCTGTATCCTATAATATATATAAATAGTTGTGTATAGTCTTCAAAGTCAATGTCATGAAGAACAAACAAACAAAGAATGTGGAGCAAATGTTCTTGATTAAAAATGACTAAAAAGACCAGAAAACCAAATATAATGGATGAATATTGATTGGATTCTAGGTAGGAGAAACAAACCAACCAACCAACCAGCAATAAAAAGCTTTGGGTACACTTGGGGAAAATGATATTGTAAAATTATAGTTAAAGTTCTTGGGTGGGGTAACAGACTGTAGTTATGAGAGAGACTCTCCTTATTCCTAAGAGATGCTTGCTTGATATATTTAGAGGTGAAGTATCCTGATATTTGCAACTTAGTTTCAAATGGTTAGATAAAAAAAGCATAAATACACACAAAGACAATAGAAAAGTATAAACTAAAAGGAATCATTTCCTTTTAATCATAGACTTTTAAGGAATCATTTCCTTTTCAAAATAGCTGATTCCAGGTCTGAGGCAGGGAAATGTGAAATTAAAACAAATCTGGACTTAGAGAGGGAGAGACTTCAATTAGAAAGAAAATCTAGTGCAATAGGGAAAACACTCTGATCTCAGAAATCTGCAAGCATTTAAAAACCAAACAGAGAGCTTCCGTGGTGGCGCAGTGGTTGAGAGTCCGCCTGCCAATGCAGGCAACACGGGTTCGTGACCCAGTCCGCGAAGATCCCACATGCCGCGGGGCGGCTGGGCCTGTGAGCCATGGCCGCTGAGCCTGCGCGTCCGGAGTGTATGCTCCGCAATGGGAGAGGCCACAAGAGTGAGAGGCAAAACCCAAACAGAAAAAGATTTTTCTTTTATAAGGCAAAGGAAGAGAAGAAGAGATAAGCTGAATCTTTTAAGGGGAAGCTGGATAAGCAGTGAGATCTGACAGGAAAAGGCTAGCTATGGTCAGCTGATTGCCAGGAAAAGCTGATGAGGGGACCATGTTCCAGTTCTCTGCGCATGCTTGCTCAGGCTTGGGGAAAACAGGGTTCAGGGCCCTATAAGAAAAAAAATGAAGCCTAACTAAAGTTTGGTCAAGACAAAGTAGAGAGTAAGAAATGGGCAATTGTCAACATATGGTCAGAAAATACAAGGTGTCCTTAGAATGTCTTGTTGTGATCCCAAACTTAGATATCCTAGTTTTAAATGATGAGTCTACCACTTGCAAAGTTTGTGAAAATGGCACAATAAAAAAATTACACACATTAAAACAAATATGGATAAAATTAATAGCAAATGAATCTATGTGAATACAGATATTCATTGCATTATTTCAATTTTCCTGTGTGTTTGAAAGTTTTTTTTATAATAAAATGTTAGGAGAAATAGACCCAAAAATACATTTTACAAAAAACTTCAAGTGCTTAGGAATAAATCTAACAGAAGTTATACAACCTTTTTTTTTTTTGAAGAAAATTATAAGCTCTAATTGAGATACATTTTTAAAAATCTAAATAAGTAGAGACGGACCATGCTTTTGGATAAGAAGGAATGATATCTCTAAAATCTTCTAAGATTAACTTATAACTTGACAAACTGATTCTAAAATTATTATTGAAGAACAAAGGGCCAACCACAGTCAAATACTCTGCTTTAAAAAATGTAGTATTATTGGGCTTCCCTGGTGGCGCAGTGCTTGAGAGTCCGCCTGCCGATGCAGGAGACGCGGGTTCGTGCCCTGTTTCGGGAAGATCCCACATGCCGCGGAGCGGCTGGGCCCGTGAGCCATGGCCATTGAGCCTGCGCGTCCGGAGCCTGTGCTCCGCAAATGGGAGAGGCCACAACAGTGAGAGGCCCGCATAACGCAAGGAAAAAAAAAAAAAAAAAAAAAAAAAAATGTAGTATTAGCTAGGAGATTGGAAAAAAAAAAAAAGGATCAATGGAACAGAAATGAGAGCCCAGAAGAAAGTCCCTTGCCTGTATAGAAATATGACTTATGATAGAATATGATAGAACAGCACTACAGATCAGTGGACAGAGGACAGTTCCTGAGTAAGTGGTACTGAAACAAAAATTAGTTTTAGGTAAATTAAAGCCTTAAATGTGAGAGAAAAAATTATAAAACTTTTGGAAGACAAACTAGGAAAATAGTTTAAGACTTTAAAGTAGGCAAATGTTTCTTGAACAATACAAAAAAAAAAAAACCTTGACAAAGGAAAAGACTGACAAATTGAATCATATTAAAATTAAGAACATCTATTTATTGAAAGACACTATAAAGTAAGTGAAATACAATCCATAAACAAAAAGATTGCAAATCATATAACCAAAAAGATTAATATCCAGAATATATAAAAAATTTCTACAAATAAAAAAGAAAAAGAAACACATAGAAAAATGGATAAAAGGCTTCTCATAAAATAGGAACCATAAACATGCGAAAAAATGCACAACCTCATTAGAAATAATGGAATGCAAATTAAAAACACAGGGAAATAGCATTTCTTAGGCATTCGACTTGCAAAATAATTTTTAATCTGATGATACCAAGTGTTGGCGAGGATGTGAAATGAGAACTTTCAAACAATGCTTGAGAAAATTGGTACAACCACGGTGTGAAATGGTTTTGTATCACAGAGTAAAGTTGAACACATGCAGAACCTAAAGCCCTGTGATTCTATACCTAGATGAGAACCCCAAGATGTGCACATGAGCACCAGGAGACAATACAAGAATGCACTTAGCAACATCAGTTGTAAGTGTCCCCATCTAAAAACTGCCTTATGTCAATACACAGTAGAATTGTTAAATTATGGTATATTCATCAATGGAATAAAGGAGAAAAATCTGAATGAACTACAGATACTCACATCATGGATAAATGGATAAATCTCAAAAACATTGTTACATGAAAGAAACAGATCTCAGAATAACATATGTGGTAAGATTCAATTTACATTATGCTTAAAAACAGGCAAAAGGAAACAACATATTGTTTAGAAATATATACATAGTATAAAGAAAAAAAATAAGATAACACAAAACTCAAGATAGAGGAGTATACAATCTGCATGAAGCACAGAAGAGGCCTTTAAATAGGATGACCATGTGTCCGATTTGCCTGGGAAAGTGTTGGTGGACACCTCTTATTGTATCCTGTCCATTCAGCATATCCTTTCACTCTCAAAAGTGTCCCAGTTTAAAGAAAAAAATTATATGGTCATTTTTCCTTAAAGGTACTGGTAATGTTTTGTTTCTTAAGCAGAATGGTGGATATATGAATGTTTTTTTATTATTAAACTCTCTAGATATGTTATATTCACAGTTTTGTATGAATGATATTTCACAATTTAAAAAATTGAAATAAAAAACAGAGGGAAAGAAATTATACACCAAAATAAAGTAGAAATGCCAGGAAGAATAAAGGTCATTAGGGTTTGCCATCAGGTTTAGAGTTTATGAATTTAGAGTAGAACCAACACATCTGGTTTTACTTTCTCCATCAGATCTTAGGTAAAGGCTACTCAGGTGTAAGAAAAGAGAAAGCAGAGCATTGGGTTCATCTAGGGTTGGAGCCAGTAAGATGCAAAAGAGGACAGAGGGATGAGCAGCTGAATAGTTGCAAGAAACCATTGTGGTAATTAATCATGGAGTCTAACCTAGATGGAGGTCAGTACTGTCAGAGTAGGTCCGATGAATAAGGACAAAATATGGAATATTAGTGTCAGTAGAGTCTAATTCCCAGTGAGCTGAAAACTAATTGAGTGAAAATATTTATGTAGTGAATATTTATCTTTTTGAATATGGACTAAGCACTGTGACAGACACTGAGGAATCAATGTTGAGTCAAAATAGACACAGTTCGCCCCCTTATGGATTTTACATTCTAGTGGAGGACCCAGATAGTAATCAAATAGTCACCCAAATAAACAGAAAATTGCAACTGAAATAAGGAATAAGACAAAAAGGACTGGGAATATGACATTTAAGGAATGCTATAATAGGGCATCTGACTTAATCAAACAAGTCATGGAAGGCTTCTCTGAGGAAGTAACAACTGAGTTGTTGCTGAAGGATGAATAGGAGTTTACTAAGTGAAATGATGGACTGTGTGTATTTGTGCACAAGTTGAGAAGCTAATTGAGGACATTTTGGGCAAAATGCAAGGAAAGAGATTGCATTTGGTGAGTGAGATGTTTGAGTTTTGTTTTTTTTGTTTTTTGTTTTTTTTTTTGCGGTATGCAGACCTCTCACTGCTGTGGCCTCTCCTGTTGCGGAGCACAGACTCCGGACATGCAGGCTCAGCGGCCATGGCTCACGGGCCCAGCCGCTCCGTGGCATGTGGGATCCTCCTGGACCAAGGCACGAACCCGTGTGCCCTGCACCGGCAGGCGGACTCTCAACCACTGCGCCACCAGGGAAGCCCTGATGTTTCAGATTTTTGAGGTGAGAACATATCAGGTGATGACAAGGTCCCAAGCAGCACTGTCCAACAGAAATAGATGTGAGCCACACATGCAATTTTTAATTTTCTAGTAGCCACATTAAAAAAAAAGTAAAAAGAGACAGGTGAAATCAATTGAAATTAATTTTAATATTATATTTTATTATTTTAGATGTCCAAAACATTGTCACTTTAACATGTAATGAATTTTTTTAAATGAGTATATCTCATTTTATCTCAGTGTTTGGTAGCATGGACTCTGGAGTCTAATAAAACTGGGTGCAAAACATTTGCTATGTTCTATCGAGTGCCAGCCAATATAAATAATTTAGTCCTCACAACAACCTTATGAGGAATATATTATTATCCACATTTCACAGATGAAGAAACTGAGGCATAGAGGTTAAATAACTTGTCAAGGGTCATAGAGTGTAGAGCCAGGAATGAATCAGTCAGTCTGGCTCCTGGGCCCCTACCAACAACTACTGTATATGGTCTTTGTACAGAATCCAGTGTGGCATCCCAGTGGAGAATACGTGGGAGGCCTCTGGAGCTAGGGATATAAATATAAATTTTGGCATCACCAGAAAGTAACCAGCTTATAAGAGTGCATATATGAAAAGCACTTTTTCCTCTCATCAGTGCTTTCAGTCATGTTCTGTTGAATTCCCTTTTTCTGTCTCTTAACAATTATCATGGAGAGATTCCATGATTTTCCATTTGGATTCCTCACTTTCAATTATGAAAACAGTCCAGTCCAACTGAAAACTGCAATCACGTATCTAATTCAGAACTTCCCTGTCTTTCATTTCTTGCTAGAGTTATGAATTAACAAGGAACTAGGAACTGAAGGTGGTGGCAGTGGGGGCAGGATTTAGCCAGCTTCATTACTGCCTCCACCACACACCTGAAACCTGCCTTTCCTTCCATCTCTCGCAGCTGCCCGCCTCCGCGCTGCCTGTCCGCTGGCCTTTTACTGCTGGGGTCCCTTCATCTGAACAACAGTCTTTGGGGCCAAGAAAACATGTGTATCCCAGCCTTGCTAGTTGTTAATTTAAGCTAGATTAAGAGTCACGGAGACTCTTTGTTAAAATAAGAAATCTAGCCAAGTCACAGGCTCTCCCCGCCATCATGTATGAGAAAGAAGAGGAAGAAATGATCGGATTTGCAGAGCAGTTTAATAAGAATGTATACTAGTTATGCATGTAGAGATGTTGTTTATAGCGTTACTAACAGGGCAAGAAATATATTAAGTACAGCAACCAGTCAGAATTATAAACTTTAAGGAAGGAGTTTGCATAGCATGTCTGCTTATTTCTAGGAGTATCTGGGATCATGACACCAACCCTTGGCCAAATTCTGGGAGCTAAACCCTTGAAGTTAACACAGTCACTGGTTAATGAGGTGGTCTTGCGCTCCTGAGGCATTGAGACAAGGTAGATCAGATGTCAGTCTTGCTAACAAACATATCAAGATTTATGATCATGTGCACCTGCCTCCTGGAGGTCTGCACCATGGGTGGTCATGTACAAGGAATATGCCTATGTGACCAGATTCCTATAAGAACTCTGGGCCCTGAGACCTAAGTGGGCTTACCTGGGCAGAGACATCTCATACACATGTGTTCTTGTAATTCACAACTAGACTGAAAGCACTTCAGTGTGACCTCCATGGAGGGAGGAACTGGATGTCTAGGACTAATCTTTCTGGACTTAGGCATATCTTTTTTTCTGCTGATTCTACATGGTATCCTTTGCTGTAATAAACGTTAGCCAATTATAACCTTTTGCAGATGCAAACTAGTATATACACAATAGAATGGATGAACAACAAGGTCCCACTGTATAGCACTAGGAACTATATTCAGTACCCTGTGATGAACCATAATGGAAAAGAATATTAAAAAAAGTATATATATGTATAACTGAACAGCAGAAATTAACACATTGTAAATCAACTATACTTCAAATTTTTAAAAAATGATTATAACCTGTTACTTAGTCAAGGGCCTTCAAAGGACAAGCATTTCTCCAAAGGTTATTTTTAGGGATATAGCAACTAAATTTCTAAGTCTCAGGAGTTTTTTTTGTTTTGTTTTCCGTACGCGGGCCTCTCACTGTTGTGGCCTCTCCTGTTGCGGAGCACAGGCTCCGGACGCTCAGGCTCAGCGGCCATGGCTCGTGGGCCCAGACGCTCCACGGCATGTGGGATCTTCCCGGACTGGGGCACGAACCCGTGTCCCCTGCATCAGCAGGCGGACTCTCAACCACTGCACCACCAGAGAAGCCCAAGTCTCAGGAGTTTTACAGGACTCTTTTTTAATATTATACTTCCAAGGACAGATTTATAATAAGAAATAGAACATGATGGAAATATTTATAAGTATTCACACCATCTCTAACTTGCACAGAAAAAAAGACTGCTATTTTTGTGAATATCTACCATTTAATGTTATACAAAAATCAGATATTTTGAACAAGTTTACGTGACAGAAATAGAGCTCTTCTTCCCCTATGCTAAAGGGGAGAGGGGCATGTTCTTTGTCTCTTTCTGAGACCTGTTTTGTTATTTAGAAAGGTTTGCATTAATAAAGCCAAACTCTAGATCTTCATTAGTTGGCATTGTAAGCGAAAAGCAGGCCTGTGGAGATCAACCTTATTGGCATAAATGCAGTAAAGAAAGAATAATATCTTACAATAACAGTGAAATAAGGAGTGTATAGCATTACTTTTCCACACTGTGTCATCACATACTTACAAATATGACAGTAAAGGAAATACCACTAGAATGTTACTCTATGCAAATTTATGGCAATATGCACAAACATACCCTAAAAGCTGCTTTATTCTTTTTACACAATTGTGTATTTACATATGCTTTTCTTTAAAGTCAGACAAATTTTACTTTGATATGATAAGAGACAATAGACCATGAGGTTAAAGATAATAGGTATGGGTCATAGAGAATATAAACTTAAGTTGATTTATGTATATTTATGACAACAGGGTAAAAATTTGAGGTTGTTCACCCGAATGCATAAAATTATCTAAATTCTCTCTGGAACATAAACTGTTTACTTTTCACAAAAAGGTCTTTTTTCCTGTCTGAACACAAATAATAATAAAGTAAGTGGCAGGTAAGTAAAATAAGATTCCTATGATATTTTCTTTTCCTTTATATATAAAAATACACCTATCTGAAGACTCTAACCTCCCTTGTAAGTATACCAGGCATGTATCTGAAACCTTATTACACAGAATAGTATAGTGACTCCCCAGCTCTGCCAAAATAAAACAAACAAAAACTGGTGAGACAATCCTCTATTACGAGCCAGGAAATTGTTTCACAGATCAGGAACGAAAAGGATTGTTTTTCTTTTAGTTCAAGTTCTTGCCTTCAGGAGTTCTTCCTATATCTATCTATCTACCTATCTATCTATCTATCTATCTATCTATCTATCATCTATCATGTTTCTATCTATTTATTTATTTGTTTTCCAGCTTTGCTGAGATATAATTGACATGTTTCTTCCTATTTATATTGAGGAGATATATTGATATTTTGTTATCAGGTCAACTAGTATGCTCCTGTAGTGTTGATCTTGGTATGAAAGTTTTCTTTGAAAGTCTATTTCCAAGAGCCAGAGGGCTTTGGCCTTTTAAGTATGATACAAAACCCAGAAGAGAGCTCTTTAAATGATAAATTTGTCCACTAAAACAAGTTATTCATGACGTAAGTAAAGGACATATTTTCTTTTAATAAATTTATTTATTTTATTTTTGGCTGTGTTGGGTCTGTGTTGCTGCGCGTGGCTTTCTCTACTTGTGGTGAGTGGGGGCTACTCTTTGTTGCGGCGCGCAGGCTTGCTATTGCAGTGGCTTCTCCTGTTGCGGAGTATGGGCTCTAGGTGCGCAGGCTTCAGTAGCTGTGGCTTGCGGGCTCAGTAGTTGTGGCTAGTGGGCTCTGCTCATGGGCTCTAGAGTGCAGGCTCAGTAGTTGTTGCACATGTGCTTAGTTGCTCCGTGACATGGGGGATCTTCCCGGACCAGGGCTCAAACTCATGTCCCCTGCATTGTCAGGTGGGTTCTTGACCACTGCACCACCAGAGAAGTCCCTATATCCACTCTTTTTTAGATTATTTTCCCATATAGGCCATTACAGAGTATTGACTAGGCTTCCCTGTGCTATACGGTAGGTCCTTATTAGTTATCTATTCTATATATAGTGGTGTTTATATGCCAATCTCAATCTTCCAATTTATCCCTCTCCCCACCCCTTTATCCCCTGGTAACCATAAGTTTGTTTTCTACAAGCATGAGGGCACTTTAGATGGCATGGCTGGAGAAGGCTTTTTGAGGAAGTGACATTTCATCTGAGACTTGAATACTGAGAAAAGGCCAAACACACGAAAGCAGGAAGAAAAATATTAAAAACTGTGGAACAACAAAAGTAGATGCTCTGAAACAATAAAGACCCAGCACTGAGGAAGGAACCCAGAGGGAGACAGAGGGATAATGCTTTGAACAAAGATGGGAGAGGCAGGCAAAGTCCAGATCATGTAGCCTTGGAGTTCTCGATGAGAAATTTGGATTTTATTTGAAATCCATTGAAAAATCTGTTGCAAAGTTTTACTGAAGGGAGTGACATTACATTTATATGTTGAAAAGATTATTCTGGGTGCAGTGTGATAAATGCAATAGAGGAGGTCGAGATTGAAAGCAGGAAGGCAAGTTAAAAGGCCGTTGCACTAATCCAGGTGAGTGACTATGGCGCAGCTAAAAGAGGGTGGCAACAATATAGATGGAGGGAAATGAACAGATCAGAGAGATATTTAAAAGTTAAAATTGATTAAATATGGTGATTGATTAGATATGAGTATTAAAGGAAAAGGATCTTCAGTTTCCTGAAAGAGGAAATTTGAGGAATGGTGATGCCATTCACTGGGATTTCCAAGTGGATATGTTAAATATGCAGTTGAAAATAGCAGCTCAGCAGAGATTACAAAACTGGCATTGAATTTGTCCATAGGTGGCCATTGCAACCATGGATGTGGATAATAATGCCTAGGAAGAGAGCAGGAAGAATGGAGGAGAGCCAGTTTCTCTCCATTTCTCTGAGTCTTGAGAACTTTGGACATTTAGAGACTGTCTGAAGGGTATAAACTGATCGACGAGACTAAGAAGAAATGAGTGTAGAGGTAGGCAGAAAACCAGGAGAGTGTACTGACTCAGAATGCTGCTGAGACAAGGAAGCTGAGGGTTGAAAAGCAGCCACTGCATTTAAAGGCAAGGAATCACTGATGTCACTGATGACCTTGGCTATGAGTCATTTTGAGGAGAGGACAAAGCCACATTGTAGCAGGGGAGGACTGAGTATGAGGTGATGGAGTGTAGATAACTTTGACAAATGTAGATATGAAAAGAGACAGAGGCCACAAAATAATCTCTCAATAAATAAGTTTTTTTAAATTTAATCTTATTTTTTTTTTACACAGCAGGTTCTTATTAGTCATCAATTTTATACACATCAGTGTATACATATCAATCCCAATCACCCAATTCATCACACCACCACCACCACCCCCGCTGCTTTCCCCCCTTGGTGTCCATATGTTTGTTTTCTACATCTGTGTCTCAATTTCTGCCCTGCAAACTGGTTCATCTGTACCATTTTTCTAGGTTCCACATATATGCATTAATATACAATATTTGTTTTTCTCTTTCTGACTTACTTCACTCTGTATGACAGTCTCTAGATCCATCCACATCTCAACAAATGACCCAATTTTGTTCTTTTTTATGGCTGAGTAATATTCCATTGTATATATGTGCACATCTTCTTTATCCATTCGTCTGTTGATGGGCATTTAGGTTGCTTCCATGAGCTGGCTATTGTAAATAGTGCTGCAATGAACATTGGGGTGCATGACTCTTTTTTTTTTTTTTCTACGCGGGCCTCTCACTGCTGTGGCCCCTCCCATCGCGGAGCACAGGCTCCGGACGCGCAGGCTCAGCGGCCATGGCTCACGGGCCCAGCCGCTCCACGGCATGTGGGATCTTCCCGGACCGGGGCACGAACCCGTGTCTCCTGCATCGGCGGGCGGACTCTCAACCACTGCGCCACCAGGGAAGCCCGCGTGTGTCTTTTTGAATTGTGGTTTTCTCTGGGTATATACCCAGTAGTGGGACTGCTGGATCATATGGTAATTCTATTTTTAGTTTTCTGAGGAACCTCCATACTGTTCTCCATAGTGAGAACAGTATGGAGAACCTCCATACTGTTCTCCATAGTGGCTGTATCAATTTACATTCCCACCAACAGTGCAAGAGGGTTCCCTTTTCTCCATGCCCTCTCCAGCATTTACTGTTTGTAGATTTTCTGATGATGCCCGTTCTAACTGGTGTGAGGTGATACCTCATTGTAGATTTGATTTGCATTTCTCTAATAGTGATGTTGAGCAGCTTTTCATGTGCTTCTTGGCCACCTGTATGTCTCCTTTGGAGAAATGTCTATTTAGGTCTTCTGCCCATTTGTGGATTGGGTTGTTTGTTTTCTTAATATTGAGCTGCATGAGCTGTTTATATATTTTGGAGATTAATCCTTTGTCCATTGATTCATTTGCAAATATTTTCTCCCATTCTGAGGGTTGTCTTCTTGTCTTGTTTATGGTTTCCTTTGCTGTGCAAAAGCTTTTAAGTTTCATTAGGTCCCATTTGTTTCTTTTTGTTTTTATTTCCATTACTCTAGGAGGTGGATCAAACAAGATCTTGCTGTGATTTATGTCAAAGAGTGTTCTGCCTATGTTTTCCTCTAAGAGTTTCATAGTGTCCGGTCTTACATTTAGGTCTCTAATCCATTTTGAGTTTATTTTTGTGTATGGTCTTAGGAAGTGTTCTCATTTCATTCTTTTACATGTAGCTGTCCAGTTTTCCCAGCACCACTTATTGAAGAGACTGTCTTTTCTCCATTGTATATCCTTACCTCCTTTGTCATAGATTAATTGACCATGTGTGCATGGGTTTATCTCTTGGCTTTCTATCCTGTTCCATTGATCTATATTTCTGTTTTTGTGTGTGTGTGTGTGTGGTATGCGGGCCTCTCGCTGTTGTGGCCTCTCCCGTTGCAGAGCACAGGCTCCGGACGCGCAGGCTCAGCGTCCATGGCTCACGGGCCCAGCCGCTCCGCGGCATGTGGGACCTTCCCGGACCGGGGAGCAAACCCGTGTCCCCTGCATCGGCAGGCGGACTCTCAACCACTGCGCCACCAGGGAAGCCCTATATTTCTGTTTTTGTGCCAGTATCACATTACCTTGATTACTGTAACTTTGCAGTACAGTCTGAAGTCAGAGAGTCTGATTCCTCCAGCTCCGTTTTTTTCCCTCAAGACTGCTTTGGTGCTTCGGGGTCTTTTGTATCTCCATGCAAATTTTAAGATTTTTTGTTCTAGTTCTGTGAAAAATGCCACTGGTAATTTGGTAGGGATTGCACTGAATCTGTAGATTGCTTTGGGTAGTATAGTCATTTTCACAATATTGATTCTTCCAATCCAAGAACATGGTATATCTCTCCATCTGTTGGTATCATCTTTAATTTATTTCATCAGTGTCTTATAGTTTTCTGCATACAGGTCTTTTGTCTCCCTAGGTAGATTTATTCCTAGGTATTTTATTCTTTTTGTTGCAGTGGTAAATGGGAGTGTTTCCTTAATTTCTGTTTCAGGTTTTTCATCATTAGTGTATAGGAATGCAAGAGATTTCTGTGCATTAATTTTGTATCCTGCAACTTTACCAAATTCATTGATTAGCTCTAGTAGTTTTCTGGTGGCATCTTTAGGATTCTCTATGTATAGTATCATGTCGTCTGCAAACAGTGACAGTTTTACTTCTTCTTTTCCAATTTACATTCCTTTTATTTCTTTTTCTTCTCTGATTGCTGTGGCTAGGACTTCCAAAACTATGTTGAATAATAGCGGTGAGAGTGGACATTCTTGTCTTGTTCCTGATCTTAGAGGAAATGCTTTCAGTTTTCCACCATTGAGAATGATGTTTGCTGTGGGTTTGTCATATATGGCCTTTATTATGTTGAGATAGGTTCCCTCTAGGCTCACTTTCTGGACAGTTTTTATCATAAATGGGTGTTGAACTTTGTCAAAAGCCTTTTCAGCATCTATTGAGATGATCATATGGTTTTTCTTCTTCAATTTGTTAATATGGTGTATCACATTGATTGATTTGTGTATATTGAAGAATCTTTGCATCCCTAGGATAAATCCCACTTGATCATGGTGTACAATCCTTTTAATGTGTCCTTGGCTTCTGTTTGCTAGTATTTTGTTGAGGATTTTTGCATCTATATTCATCAGTGATATTGGTCTGTAATTTTCTTTCTTTTTTTTTTTTTTTTTTTTTTTTTTGTGGTACACGGACCTCTCACTGTTGTGGCCTCTCCTGTTGCAAGCCTGGCTGCAAGCTCAGCAGCCATGGCTCATGGGCCCAGCCACTCTGTGGCATGTGGGATCTTCCTGGACCGGGGCACAAACAAGTGTCCCCTGAATCGGCAGGTGGACTCTCAACCACTGCGCCACCAGGGAAGCCCTGTAATTTTCTTTTTTTGTAGTATCTTTGTCTGGCTTTGGTATCAGGGTGATGGTGGCCTCATAGAATGAGTTCAGGAGTGTTCCTTCCTATGCAATTATTTGGAAGAGTTTGAGAAGGATGGGTGTTAGCTCTTCTCTAAATGTTTGATAGAATTCACCTGTGAAGCCACCTGGTCCTGGACTTTTGTTTGTTGGAAGAATTTTAATCACAGTGTCAATTTCATTACTTGTGATTGGTCTGTTCATATTTTCTATTTCTTCCTGGTTCAGTCTTGGAAGGTTATACCTTTCTAAGAATTTGTCCATTTTTTCCAGGTTGTGCATTTTATTGGCACAGAGTTGCTTGTAGTAGTGTCTTAGGATGCTTCCTATTTCTGCGGTGTCTGTTGTAACTTCTCCTTTTTCATTTCTAATTTTATTGATTTGAGTCATAGCCCTCTTTTTCTTGATGAGTCTGGCTAATGGTTTATCAATTTTGTTTATCTTCTCAAAGAACCACCTTTTAGTTTTATTGATCTTTGCTATTGTTTCCTTTGTTTCTATTTCATTTATTTCTGCTCTGATGTTTATGATTTCTTTCCTTCTGCTAACTTTGGTTTCGTTTGTTTTTCTTTCTCTGGTTCCTTTAGGTGTAAGGTTAGACTGAGATTTTTCTTTTTTTTTATTTTTTATTTATTTATTTATTTTTTTTGCGGTGCGTGGGCCTCTCACTTTTGTGGCCTCTCCCGTCGCGGAGCACAGGGTCCGGAAGCACAGGCTCAGCGGCCATGGTTCACAGTCCCAGCCACTCCGTCGCATGTGGGATCTTCCTGGACCAGGGCATGAACCCGTGTCCCCTGCATCGGCAGGTGGACTCTCAACCACTGCACCACCAGGGAAGCTATGATATTTTTCTTGTTTTTTGAGGTAGGCTGGTATAGCTATAAACTTCCGTCTTAGAACTGCTTTTGCTGCATCTCATAGGTTTTGGATCACTGTGTTTTCACTGTCATTTGTCTCTAGGTAGTTTTTGATTTCCTCTTTGATTTCCTCAGTGATCTCTTGGTTATTTAGTAACGTAGTGTTTAACCTCCATGTGTTTATGTTTTTTTACGTTTTTTTCCCTGTAATTGATTTCTAATCTCATAGCGTTGTGGTCAGAAAAGATGCTTGTTATGATTTGAATTTTCTTAAATTTACTGAGGCTTGATTTGTGACTCAAGATGTGATCTATCCTGGAGAATGTTCCATGCGCACTTGAGAAGAAAGTGTAATCTGCTGTTTTTGGATGGAATGTCCTATAAATATCAGTTAAATCTATCTGGTCCATTGTGTCATTTAAAGCTTCTGTTTCCTTATGTATTTTCATTTTGGATGATCTGTCCATTGGTGTAAGTGAGGTGTTAAAGTTCCCCGCAATTACTGTGTTACTGTCGATTTCCTCTTTTATAGCTGTTAGCAGTTGCCTTATGTACTGAGGTGCTCCTATGTTGGGTGCATATATATTTATAATTGTTATATCTTTTTCTTGGATTGATCCCTTGATCATTATGTAGTGTCCTTCCTTGTCTCTTGTAACATTCTTTATTTTAAAGTCTATTTTATCTGATATGAGTATTGCTACTTCAACTTTCTTTTGATTTCCATTTGCATGGAATATCTTTTTCCATCCCCTCACTTTCAGTCTGTATGTGTCCCTAGGTCCGAAGTGGGTCTCTTGTAGACAGCATATATATGGGTCTTTTTTTTGTATCCATTCAGCAAACCTGCGTCTTTTGGTTGGAGCATTTAATCCATTCACGTTTAAGGTAATTATCGATATGTATGTTCCTATGACAATTTTCTTAATTGTTTTGGGTTTTTTTTTGTAGGTCATTTTCTTCTCTTGTGTTTCTCATTTAGAGAAGTTCCTTTAGCATTTGTTGTAGAGCTGGTTTGGTGGTCCTGAATTCTCTTAGCTTTTGCTTGTCTGGAAAGCTTTTGATTTCTCCATCGAAACTGAAAGAGATCCTTTGTCGGGTAGAGTCATCTTGGTTGTAGGTTCTTCCCTTTCATCACTTTAAGTACATCATGCCACACCCTTCTGGCTTGTAGAGTTTCTGCTGAGAAATCAGCTGTTAACCTTATGGGAGTTCCCTTGTATGTTATTTTTCATTTTCCCCCTGCTGCTTTCAATAATTTTTCTTTGTCTTTAATTTTTGCCAATTTGATTACTACATGTGTCCGTGTGTTTCTCCTTGGGTTTATCCTGTATGGGACTCTCTGCACTTCCTGGACTTGGGTGGCTATTTCCTTTCCCATGTTAGGGAAGTTTTTGACTATAATCTCTTCAAATATTTTCTTGGGTCCTTTCTCTCTGTCTTCTCCTTCTGGGACCCCTATAATGTGAATGTTCTTGCATTTAATGTTGTTCCAGAAGTCTCTTAGGCTGTCTTCATTTCTTTTCATTCTTTTTTCTTTATTCTGTTCTGCAGCAGTGAATTCCACCATTCTGTCTTCCAGGCCACTTATCCATTCTTCTGCCTCAGTTATTCTGCTATTGATTCCTTCTAGTGTATTTTTCATTTCAGATATTGTATTGTTCATCTCTGTTTGTTTTTTAATTCTTCTAGGTCTTTGTTAAACATTTCTTGCATCTTCTCGATCTTTGCCTCCATTGTTTTTCCGAGGTCCTGGATCATCTTCGCTCTCATTATTCTGAATTCTTTTTCTAGAAGGTTGCCTATCTCCACTTCATTTAGTTGTTTTCCTGTGTTTTTATCTTTTTCCTTCATCTGGTACATAGCCCTCTGCTTTTTCATCTTGTCTATCTTTCTGTGAATGTGATTTTTGTTCCACAGGCTGCAGGACTGTAGTTCTTGCTTCTGCTGTCTGCCTTCTCTAAATAATAGTTTTGTTACTACTATTTTGTAGTCATTAATAAATCATATAGGTACTGGGAAATTTTCTCTTAAGTATCAGTTTACGGGCTTTAACCCACATTAATTTTCAATGTTAATTTTATTTTTAAAAATATGCAATATATCCAAATTGCTCCAACGTCAAAAGGAACAAAAGGTACAGTGAAGTCTTTACTTGCCATCCTGTCCCTCAACCCCCAGTTTCTTTCCCAGAGGATCCCGTGTTGTGATTTTAGCTACCTTATTCTTTTTAACAGCTTACATGGTAAGTATTCAATCATATATATATTATGGTATTTTATTTAACTAGTACCTAGTGATG
>NW_006779068.1:809515-850883 GCF_000442215.2 Lipotes vexillifer | reverse complement strand
CTTTCCCTATTACAGATAATGAAGTAATGAAAAATCTTGTTTGTGTCATTTCACACATGTGCGAGTGGCTTAGGTCTGTCTCCCTAGAAGCAGAGATTCTGGTGGACTATTGTGTAAGGGATTTGTTAGGAGAACACTCTCAGGAGAAACCAAAGAAAGCGAGGGAAGCAGGACTTGGAAGGGGAAGAAGTGAAGCAAGAATGTGGTTTCAGGTGGAGTCTTCCTACAGGGAGCTCTGAAGCATAAACTCCAAGCAGAGTCTTTCTGCCCTCAGGCTAGGGATCAGAACATTGTACCCCAACATACAGTCACCAGCTGGGGGCTACCCAGGGGGTGGTGTGGGGGGTATGGGAGCAGCACATGACTCTAGGCACTTCAGGTCCAGGTGACTCTAATCATCTCAGGGCAGCCCTGGGGGGATGGGCACACCAAAATGGTAGCAGAGATCCCCAGGGATCTAGCTGGGGACCCCAACAGGTTCTGCAACAGTGAGTATAACGGTAGAATAAATTCCTAGAAGTAAAATTGCTGTATGGGGTGAACATTGCTAGTCGTCTACTCAAACAATATCCACCCCCTACCCCCAACCCAATCCTTCTTCCTAATACAGCCCTGATTTTATTTGAAGTAGCTGTGTGCCCAATTAAAAACACTTTCCCATCCTCCTTGGCATCTGGGCTGGTCATGTGACACATTTTTACACTGAGATGAAGGTAGTAGTTTCTGAGTGTCCCTTCCTGAATAAAAAGACAAAACTTATTTTGCCCTCTCATGTTAACATGAGTCTGGAGGTACAGCAGCCATCTCGTGACCATGAGACAGAAAACAGGAAAATAAAGGCCTGTGTCCTAAATGTCAACACAAGCCATGAACAGAAATACAGTGTCTTCCTGTACCCAGGCTTTGGTGTAGTATTGGTAAGTATTATTATACAAACTGACATTCATTTTTATGGTGTTTTACAAATTACAAGTGTGCTTTCACAAACTTTACCCCACTGCATTCTTTCAATCCCTTCACGTCTGTGTGATAGATATTGGTACTCTTTTAAAAATCTCCTGCACTATTAAGAGCATAGAATTCATTGATAGCTAATTTTGAATTAGTTTACTTTACTTCTAACAACTAGCTACGGTTCACTGCCCTAAACATATGGGACATTTAAATTTGGGACACGGACATGTCTTATAACAGAATATTTGCAGAAGGGGCTTCATGCCTCAAAATTGAAGTGATAGGGTAGAGTTTCACAAGCGTACCAAAGGTCAAAGAAAAGATGCATTACATGGGAAAGAAATAGTGAAGAAAGGATGTCTATATGTTGCCAAAGGCAAATTTTACCCATTCTGAAATTTTGCACAGTCCTGTGTAGGAAAATAAATGTTCCCCGTGTTCCTGCAAAATCCCAGCCTCTTGAGCATGGATACTGATCTACTGTGAAGATGAGAATGTTTGCTTTTATGACCCCCTGGAACATTTGCTCTTTATAGCCTTGAATTGCCAAGCCATTTGCTGCCATTTAAAGGGTAATAAAACTTCTGTATCTTACCTGGGGTCAAAGCCTTTCATTCCAGGATAGGGAACTTTCTCTCTTCCCTAGGGAGACCTTGGGAAGGATAGAGAGCTATCTCCCTACCTACATACATGTCAAAAGAGGAGAAAACCCTGGTTGTAATCTCAGAGAGGCTGGTTTTGTCTTCTCCATAAAGACAATTTAGATACTTTAGCTTCCAAAGGGTAAGAATCCAAGACTTTTCCCCTCCTTTTCCTAAGGAAAATTAGTTTACATCAAGGGCAAAGATTTTTCTCCTTTCTTCGATGAGGGGAAAGAGGAATGGTTGTCTCTTCCCATGTAAACTCCCAGATCTATATTTGTGTTCCTTTACTACAGTTTGATCCCTCCATATATATAGGCTTAGCCACCCCACTCTCACTGTGTCATCTGAGGGGTGCTAGGCCTGAGGGACAAAGCTTCAGTGTTATTCTGACACTATGAGTAAATAAAGTTCTGATCTCTGATCCAGAAACCTGGCGTTACTACTAGCCTGCTTCTCTCTCTCTTCCTCTCTCTCCCTCTCTCTCTCTCTCTCTCTCTCTCTCTCTCTCTAGCTCTCTCCCTCTCTCCCTCTCTCAATCCCTCTCTCTCCCTCCCTCCCTCCCTATCTCTACACAGGTAGGTGACCTTCTCAGACCCCTCACAGTTTCTGACTTGACATCTTCCTTTAAGAAATCAGTGAATTACTTTCTTTATTAGTGATTCAACCAACATTGAGTTTCTCATTTGAATACATATCTTTTATGTATTGTCCTGCCTAAAATGGAGGAAATCTAAAAACGAGGAAACATGAAGAAACTCCAAATCTACTCTAAAACCTGTTGGTCTTTGTGCTTCAAAAATGTCAATGCTCAAAAAAAAAATGTCAATGCTATAGAAGACAAAGTCTGAGGAACTGTTCCAGATTAAGGGAGATGGAAGACACACAGGGACTGGAACTAAATGAAATGTGTGAAGGGGAAGGATTGTTACAGA
Source organism: Lipotes vexillifer (assembly GCF_000442215.2). Taxonomy (NCBI): domain Eukaryota; kingdom Metazoa; phylum Chordata; class Mammalia; order Artiodactyla; family Lipotidae; genus Lipotes; species Lipotes vexillifer. The sequence goes on along the minus strand of NW_006779068.1, from coordinate 848,353 downwards.
GGTTATTAGAAGAATTGGCAAGATTTGCATATGGACTGTAGATTGATAACAACACTGTAGATTGGTAACATCACTCTCTCAATTCCCCTCCTGTCTCATTGGTTGCTACTTCTCAGTATCCTTTGCTAATTTCTCTACATCTCCCCAAACTCTAAATTCTTGTGCGCCACAAAAGTCACACTTTGAACCTCTTCCTGTCTTTGACTTTTCTTGCTCCTTAGGTGGGCTTAACTAGTTGTACGGCTTTAAAGATCATCTGCAAGCTAATTCCCCAATTTATATCTCCAAGCCTTGTCCTCTCCTCTGAACTCCTGCTTATTCAGCATATCCACTTGGATGTCAGACTGGCATCAAAAACTCAACTTATCTAAACACAAATCCTTGATTTCCTCCCAAACCTATTCCTTCTAGAGCATTACCCATCTAAGTGAAGAAAAACTTTCCTCTTACATGTTTAGAGCAGAAATCTTGGAGTCATCTTTGATGTCTCTCTTTTTCTCAAACCGTACATGAATCCTTTAACAAATTTTATTGGCTTTAAATTAAAAATGCAATATATCCATAATCTGACCATTTTGTACCACTTCACTGTTACCATTCTGTTCCCACTCATCATCATTTCTTGCCCAGATTTTTGCAATAACTTTCCAACTAATCTCTATACTTCTCTGTATCTATCTTTCCTACTGTTATAATGCAAGCCAGATCATGTCACTTTGCCTCAAAACCTCCAGCAACATCCTAGTTCACGCCTGATCTTAAAAACAAAGACCCAGGCCTAATCTCCCTGACCTCATTTCCTTATATTCTTCCCCTTGGACCCTCAGCTCCAGCCATACTGGCTTCCTTTCTGTTCCCTGAATGCAAACATGCTTCCACCTCAGGACCTTTGCACTTACTCTTTCTTCTGTTTGGAACGCTCTTTCATCACATTTCCATATGGCTTCCTCCCTCACTTCCTTTGAGTCTTTATTCAGATGTCACCTTCATTGTAAAGCTTTCCTTGAGCACCCTATATACTGTTTTGTATTTCTGCCCCCCACCCCCGGACTGCCTATTCCCCTTGCTCTATTTTTTCACCTATTACCATTCGATATAGTATCTATTAATTTGTAGTTTTTTGTGTTCCCCAGTTGAAGTAAATTCCTTGAGAGCAAAAACTTAGTTTCTCATTCACTATTTTATCCCTAGACCTAGACCAATGCCTGTCATATACTAGGTGCTCAATGGACATTTGTTGAATATATGAATCATAATTTTATGTAAGAAACACACATAGAATTGAAAATAGTTTTATTTGGTTAAAAGCCTTGGAAAAATAGAGAACAAGGTCATGTAGATGTGGGTATTTGGAGGATTTTCAGTTCTATGGGAAAATTGCCCTGGTCAGCAGTACAGAAGAAGGAAGTTGAATAGCTGGCCCTCATGCATGAGATAAGAGAATGAAAACCAAATTAAGTTTCAGACTTGAGACTACTAGATCTCCAGTAAGCCAAGGACACATTGGAAGCTGACCAAAGGAGTGCGTGAAGTCCACAAAATGGATTCCCCAGGCATGTACTGGTTACTATAGAAATGGGCTTCCTCCTGAAGATTTTACAATGAGAAATAGTGAACAGTCAACAAAGTCTGAAAAGCACATTGGTCTAATTAGTGCCACCTTGGAGGAAGATCTAAGGAAGATGTTTGAACAACAGTCAGAGGATAAGCTAACCTGAGTACAGAGTTTAGGTAAACTCGGCTCACTTGAGACTTGGGCTCAAGGACTTCGTGGTGACTGAATATCCATTAACCTTTCTCTGACTGGCATGGTGATTGGGGTTTATGTTTATAAATTTGATGTTTCACTCACCAACATCGATTCACTTTGTACTTCAATAAAAACAAAGTGTCACTGACCCAGGTTCGATTGACTGACTTGCAGCAAACTGAACACAGAGACATTGAGGTTTGCAGCAGAGAATAGGTTTATTTACAAGGCAGCCAAGCAAGGAGACAGCAGAACAAGTCTCAAATCCACCTCCACCAAGAGAGGGTTTAGGGGTATTTATGGGATAAAGAGGTAGGGTGGTGAGGCATGGAGAAAGATGGTTGAAGGTAAGAAAAGTGAGGTAATTGGTGGTCTGCACAAATGTAGTTGAGCTCATGACTTGTCTTAGGATGCATGTTCAGAAAATGGCGGCATTAGCATGTTCTCGGGGTGGAATTTTTGGCCTTCTGATGTCAAAAGGTCATTCAACGGACACTCATCAGGCCCAGTTGAATGGTCAGTGGTCTCAACCAGTCTGAACCAGACAAGAATTAGCTCCAAGTTCCTGAAAAACAACTTAGTCAACTGTTACCTAAGTTGACGGTAGTGACCCATACGTCAGAGGTGTTATCTATAGGGGGCGGTCAAAGGAGTCTTGTGATAATATTGTCTAAGCTAAGTGAAGCTTGAGGGGTATGCAGTTTGCAAGAACAATTAAAGCGAACTTGAGCAGTGAAGGCAGGTTACAACTTACTATTTATTAGACAAGCAAGTTATAGTTTAATGGATCTAGCAGTATTCAGTTTCAAAAGTGGTTTTTTGTTTTGGTTTGGTTTGATTTGGTTTCTGGAAGGAAATAGAATTTATTCTCTAGGTACTTGGTGTGCCCTGGTGTGGGGATGGAGTGTCTATGTCCTCTTACTGTTTGGTTGCTTTCTCTGCCTCTCATCACAGTTGAAAAGAGAGTATCAAAGAGGAGAGCAACATGAATCCACAGTTAATATACAGTGTGGTAGTGTTCTAACATACCAAAGACCTCAGGTCAGTATATTAGCAATAATTATTATGAAAAAGTTATTTTTCTACGGTACTTTATAAATTCAAGCGTGCACTATACACTCTCATTCTCACAACCACCCCATGAGCTAGTGTCAACCGTCCCATTTTACAGTGAAGAAATTGAGGCTTAAGCAAGGTAGGATGACTTTTGCTCAAAGTCATTCAGTTGTGACCTAAACCTAGAGAAAAGATATGTCCTGGTGTGTCCAGGAGAGTCCCAGTTTATACCTATAGTCCAAGTGTAATTATTAATAGCACCTCTTTCACTCTCCAAAGTCTCCTAGTTGGACAATATATTACATGGTCATTCTGCTAAAACTGGCTTCTTTCATTCACTCAGTTCCAATCTTTCATTATTGCTTTGTTTCCTCCACTTATGGCAGGTCAGGGTGGTTATACCAACCTAAAGAGCTGGCTTCAGGCCATGAAATCACTTCTATGAGAAAGGGCATTTCAAACTGCAAAGAAATAAGTCAACAAGTAACTTTTAAAATTGAAAGTTACCAGTATGGTGTAGCAAATAAATGGTCGGGATCTGTATCATAGTTCTATTACTTCCCAGGGGAAGTTGGGGAAATTAATGTGGAAAAATATCAGTCAGAGCACCATTAGCGTAAGAGTTTATTTTTAAAATGTCAGGCTTGAGAAGGCTCCTGAAGGAGCTATGGAATCGTCTATCTTGGGGAAAGAAGGAGCAAGAATTTTATAGAATTTTAGCGAGGGTCGGGGAGGGGATTGTCAGCCAAAATTCAGCTGGTTTTGGGAATAGTTGGTCAGAAAAGCTTCTTGGAGGAGGAGGGAATTGTTGCAGATTAACAGCCATTGTTTGGGCGATTTGGATCCATCAGAATGAGTGGGAGGAACAGTTAGGGGCTAAGATGCTGTGTAAGAAGGAATGGGAGGAACAACTTCAGGCAGAGACACGGAGGGGCCACGTGGGAAATTCTCAGGACTTCAGGGTCTCTTACATTAATTAACCTCTCCAAGCCTCATTTTACAGATTTGTAGGTGGTTCTGAGGATTGAAGGTACTCAGCACAAATTTTTCAATAAATGGCAGCTGTTATTATTTCTTTGAGCCCCTCCTCCACCCCACCACTTACCCCCACCTCTTGTTCCTATAGTAGTAGCTAAGCGTGTAGATTCTGAAGCCTCACTGACTGGGTTAGAATCCTGGCTCTACCAGTTATTAGCTTTGTGACCGTTAGCTGAAAGGACCCCAAGCTATAAAGAGGGCAAAAAGGCATATTATTTGGGGTCTTAGAATTGCAGTTCGGGGATCTCAGATTCCCCTCTGGAGGAAAATGGGTAAGCATTTTATGGGAAAAAGGGGAAAGTTTACCAAGAGTTGTTTGGTAAACTCTTGTTTACCAAGAGTTTGGATTGGAGGGTAAAATTGTTCTATACATACAGTTGGGTTATGGAACACATCTCATCCTTAGTCCAGACAAAGTCCAGTTCTCAACATTCTTCCTTCCTTTTGTCAACTCAGCAACTATTCAGCAGTTTAATTTAGAGTGTTCAGCAAAAGTCCAGCACGGGCACATTAAGGTGGAGGCCCTCAGGTCACATTTCAGTTGTTCCTGACATAGCTTTTTTAACAGTGACCTTAAGCAGGCTAATTAGTTTGCCTGTACCTCAGTTTCCTCATCTGCAAAATTAAAACCAATAAAACATAAATTGTTCAGAAGAGTAAATGTGTTATTAAATATAAAGCAGATACAATAGCATCTGACACATATTCAGTGCTTAATAAACGTTATTATTTTCTTTCTTCACTTACCTCTGCCATCTGAAGGAGGGTAGAATGGAAATGAGGGTGAAGATATATTTGCCAGAGAGGTTTACAGCAGTGCCATCTCCAGAATTTTTACATAGCTGGGCTTGGGGCTGACAATTTGTTTGGAATGGGAAGAGTGACAAGAGGGGGCTTCGAATGGCATTTGTGCCTCCATAAGTTTAATGAACTCTCCCACATAACTCCTTTGATGTGGGCAAAAGACTACTTTCGCAAAGAATTAGCCCAACACAAATTTCCATCATGCTGCACTGTTCACCATTTCTCCCATCCCAACCAAGTTGCCATCCCTAAACGCCAACATTCTTGATCTGGAAGGGAGGGCAACGGGACTTTCTCAACACTTTCTTGGATTTGCACACTACGTTCACCATTTTCTACTAAGATTACATGTTCTAGGTCAATAAATAGAACACAATGTACTAAAGAAGCTTTTACTTAACACTTTACATAAGCTTGAGAAAATTGTTTATAACAGAGGATGAAAACTCTTAGAGGCATCTGGGGTAGGGTCTAGAGAGTGTGCATAGAAATTACGGAAGCAGGGAACCTCCCAAATTGGACTTGGACCTCACCCACTCAACAGATTGGAACAGGGTGTCAATTCATAGTAGTTTTGAAACAGGAGGGAAGGTGGCAGGGAACAACCTTTGAAAGAATAACATAGCCTGAGGACATGACATAAACTGATGAAAACCAAATGCGTCCAAGATGGCAGACAAGTTGACTTCCACTAGACCTTGAGCCTCAGTATACACTCACTGTAACACATCAGCAAGCTAAATGACACACCCACAGGCGCCATGACAGTTCCAAAGATCCATAAGAATCAAAAAGTGGGCAGTGGTCAATTCTTGGAAATCTCCGCCCCTTCCTGAAATAGCTGGAATACTCCTCTCACTCATTAGCCATGAAATTACCCGTCCCTATAAAAACTGACAACCTCCATATCCTGGTGACTTTCTCACCTTCTGAGATGGCCCACAATCTGTCTGTGGAGTGTGTTTCTCTCTAAATAAATTGACTTCTTACCTATCGCTTTGTCTCTCACTGAATTCTTTCTGCAATGAGACATCAAGAACTTGAGCTTCATTAAGTCCTGAAACCAACTGTGTGATCTCAGTTGGAAGACGGTGGGTTTTGGCCAGGTTCGAGTCCCAGCTGCGTGGGTTCGAGTCCCAGTCAGGGTTTTGGCCGGGTTTGAGTCCCAGCATGTAGGTTCAAGTCCCAATCTGGGGTGCACTGTTTCAGTTTAAAGGTGCTTTATCTGTTACAAATTACTCAGATTTTACTATATTTTCCTTGGGGTGTGGAGAATCTTCCTTTTTTGGCTTTTTGAAAATAACGTAGATTTCTTCATTTGTCAAAAGTATTAATGACCAGTCCAACAGCTTTTATTTAGCCCTAAGACTAGAAGAATAGTGATTAACTCCCATCTACTGTTTAGTAGTTTAATTCCCTGCATTCATAAAATTTCCATTATATTCTTGCTGGAACTGTTCAGATTCTGTCTAAAACCAAAGGCTCTAGTACTACTGACAGTTTTGTTCGTTTGTTTTTGGTTTTGTTTTTTTGGCCGTACCTTGGCCCTTGGCAGTGAAATCTATCATAAGTATCAATGTTCTACACATTTTTACTCTCTTTACAATGGCAACAGTGCTTTATAGAGATATGAGCTGCTGTTAATCAAGGCCTGGAAAGGCTGGCCATTTTTTTCCCATGTTATGGAGAAGGAAATTAGCCCCTTCTGAAATCAACACAACAGCACAGGCACATTTCTAAAAGTTGAAAAACCTAACAAAAAAAAGATATTTCATGTTTTACTCCATGGAACAAATATACAGAAATGTAACACTTCTACGAAGTCGAATTATTGTTTCTAAATTTAAGGTTCATACCTTTTGGCATCAGACTAGAGGGCCCTATCCATCCCAAGATAATGCAAATATTCAACTAGGTTTTTTTGGTATTTATTGTTTTATTAAAAGTGTTTTGACATTTCATTTTGCTCCTCTATATTTTTGTATTTTAACTTGAAAGATAATTTAAAATGAATAAGAAAAATAAAAATACATATAGGAGGTACACCATGTCAAATAAATAATAAAGTAGACAATAAGGGCAGAAAGAGGGAAAAAAGGATGAAAACTAAAGGGTGCTAGATACAAAGTCCTTGCAATCTCGAGAACATAAATATTTAGTGTTTTCCAGTAATGCAGATTTGTTTTAGGCATTATTATCTTAAAATAAGGCTTCATGAAGGAGGTAGGATTGATTTAGGCCTTAGAGAATGGAAGTAATATGGGTTAAGAGGAGAGGAAAAGGAGAGCAGAAAGATCAGGGGAAGGAAAAATGCAACAAAGAATTGAGAATATCTTAAGAGGGAAATAAGTCAATTTGTCTCAAGTATAATATTTAGGCAAGGAGAAAACTAGGGTCATAGGGTCCACATTAGAAGAACTTGGAATTAGGGTTTAAGGACTTTTACACTTTAATCTGCAAAACTCAGAGACAAATTGAAGAACTGACTACAGTTTTAACTTGCATTTGCAAAGGAGACACCTAATCAAGAAAATAAGATGCATTTGCATAGAAAACCACAAGGTCAGGCGATAACTCAGATTGTTACGTGGTAGTGGACAATTCTGATTGGGTTACTGCTGGCTCCATTTTGATAAAAAGAGAAACAAGATGTTTCTGTCTTTTGAATAAAAAACAACTTTATGGCTTATCTTGGAATTCAAGGCTTTTAGAATATTCCTGTTTTTCGTGGCTTATCTTAGCGTGCAAGCCTGTTAGGAATGTCAGCCTTTTTCAGGCTGTGGTACAGGATGGGATTGATTAGCTATTATGGTAGACAGGGTTAGACAAGATATCAGTTTTCTTTCTCATGTCGTATAGACTAGAGTGTAGAACCTCAAACATCCATAGGCTTTAGCAGGACCACCAGGTAGAGTAGTGCTGATAGGTTGTGCACAACTCTAGGGAGTGCTATGCGCACAGTACCCCTGGAGTTATACAATGCGGTCTGCTCAGCCATACTTAGAAACCTGGAGACCAGGCAGGTAACACAAATCAGTGAAGCATCTAAAGGATTCCAACTAATTAAAAAACAATGTTCAGAACACTGAACACAGAACACAATTTGCAGACTATGTCCAGCCTTGGAGCTTGATCCAGTTTGGGACCTCTGCTACAGAATGTAGAGTCAGTCAATATTTTTGAGCAGGGTAATGATACATTAAAGAGGTTTATAAAATAGATTATAGAGAAAAGAGACTAGAAAGAAGGAGACCAGTCAAAAACCTACTTCAGTGATTTGGTGTTGAGGGAACAGGGACCTGGGCCAGGGCCATGGTAATAGGAATACAAAGGAAAGAATTACTAGGATAGAATTCAGGTTTGATTCAGAATCAAGTCAATTCAGATGATTTCCCATAAGAAAAAAAGAGAAGTGGTTCAGAGTAATGCAAGGTTTTGAACTTGAGTCCTTAGAAATATACTTGGAGGGAAAATATTTAATTTTGAAACAAATTCAGATATTTTCTTAAAAGGTTTTTAGATTTTAGATCTAAAAAAAATTAGATTTTACAAGCAAAAAAAAAATTGAGTTTTGAAAGATTATATAGGACTTCCCTGTTGGCACAGTGGTTAAGAATACTCTTGCCAGGGCTTCCCTGGTGGCACAGTGGTTAAGAATCCACCTGCCAATGCAGGGGACACAGGTTCGAGCTCTGGTCCGGGAAGATCCCACATGCTGCGGGGCAACTGAGCACGTGTGCCACAACTACTGAGCCTGCACTCTAGGCCCTGAGAGGCACAACTGCTGAGCCCACGTGCCACAACTACTGAAGCCCACGCACCTAGAGCCAGTGCTCTACAACAAGAGAGGCCACAACAGTGAGAAGCGCCACGCACCGCAGTGAGGATTAGACCCTGCTAGCTGCAACTAGAGAAAGCCCATGCGCAGCAACGAAGACCCAATGCAGCCAAAAATAAATAAATAAATAATTTTTAAAAATTATATAATGTTATGGTACTGCTTACAATTAAAAATGTGGAGGGAATTCCCTGGCGGTCCAGTGGTTAAGACTCTGCCCTGTCACTGCCTGAGGGCCAAGGTTCAGTACCTGGTCCAGGAGCTAAAATTCCTCAAGCTGAGCTGTGCTGCCAAAAAAAAAAGCAGATGAGAGGGAGAAGGAAATTGGAAAAACTATGCAGAAATGTTAACAGGGGCTATCTATGCAAAATGTGATTACAAGTTATAATAATTCTCTTCTTTATGCATATATGGAATGTCCAAAATTTCTACAATGAATGTGTTATATTTATAATCAGAAAAAATATTTGTAAATATCCTAAGGGATTTGCCTTTCACATAGTCCATAAATTAAATCTCCACTATTTGTTTTGGTGGCAACCATTTGCAATAGCAAATGCTAATAGGTCAGCTTTTTGGTGCTGGGAAAATAGGTCCTATTCTAGGGTGCTAGATACAAAGTCCTTGCAATCTCAAGGAGATTAATATTTTCCTGTAATATAGATTTGCTTTAGGCATTATCTTCTGATTCAAAAATTAATTTCAAATGTGTTAATATTTTCAAAGACATAGTTTTTCTTTTTTTCAGCATTAGCTATTAGCTATTAGCCTTTCTCAATCTGTATTCAAGACTTAAAGCCTATCATAGCTTTTGCCAAGAACATAAAGATTCTAGGTAATAAGGAATGATAATAGTATCAAAAATTAAAATAATAATATGTTTATAATACTGTAAAGTTTTTAAAAAATGGCTTCACATATATTTGATATGAGGCTCATATGACCTTTAAGAAAAAAATCAGGATGTGGTAATAGCAGGGTTTTTTATCTCTGTTTTGTGGAAGAGACATTGAGACCCAGGTAAAGTCTCTTGTTCAGTATCACTACTAAATAGTAAAACCAGAATTCAGGGAATTCCCCAGTGGTCCAGTGGCTAGGACTCTGTGCTTTCACTGCTGAGAGCTTGGGTTCAATACCTGGTTAGGGAACTAAGATCCTGCAAGCTGTGTAGCTTGGCCAAAAAAAACGCCAAAACAACAACAACAATTAAAATCAAGGTCTTCCATTTTCAAGCACTGTAACTTTTCCTACGGATTATGAATGGGAACCCATGAAAACCATGCCTTGCCCACTGGGTTAGATGTTTCTCTGAAATGACAGTGGAGCCTGTTAATCTTGCCACCTTTGCCCAGCCCCATGACTTGGTCAAGCTCCAGGCTCTCACAATGGTCCAGCCTGTTCCAACCTAGTGAAATCCAAAATACAATAAAGGAAAATAGAAAGTGGTTAAAAACTCTTTCATTAAGGAAAAATCCCACTTTCTTTAAAATTTTTAAGGCATATTTGTCATTTTAAAATTTTCACAATGGTTTGCACATAAGTCCTTACTAAAATGAATAAAAGAGTAAAGGTCTGAGATAAGTAATGGAAATGATTGGAAAATTTGCAAGTTTAGTACTGCAGTAAGTCACATCCACCAGCAAAATAATTTTTTGTGCTTGACTCTTTTACTTATCATAAATGGTTAAAAGGGGAGGACAACTCTCTTGGATAATCTGAAGCAGAACTTCAAGAATCAGTTTCAGTTCCACCTGGTTATACCCTCAAAATTAGTTTTCCCTTCATACTTTTTTTATATGATCCCATTTGGCAGTCACACCCTCTTGCTGGAAGAATTTCTCATTGTTCTGTGATCAAGGGTATTCATTTGTCTTAACTGGTACTCTACTGTTCGTCATGCAAACATGATTTTTGCTTTGAACACAATTTTGATTTGATACATTCTTAGATTGTTCTTCACGCATGTGTGGGTTTTTAGTATATATTATTTTTCTCTGCCTGGTTAATTCTCACGTATGCTATCTGGGTATTTGTTCATGCTTTTATGCTAACACCCATACTGCTTTGTTCAGTAAAGCCTTATTGCTGGATAATTTGAATATAGTAGCAAATAGCTCACCTATCACTACTAACCACTTTAAAAGCAAAATTGCTTTCTCTAAAGTTGATAATAATGTCATATGACACATCTTTATCAAATGAATGATTAAATGGATATCAGCTAAGAGAAGAAGTATTATGGCCAACTTTGAGTGGGATGTTACAAAAAGTAGGAGATTCTAATGTTTTAAATATTTTTTGAAGTGCAATAAAAATGGTTTGTCTAGTCATAGGTTAGAATTTGAAACATTTTAAGAAATCATGCCTAAGCAATAAAGGGTGAGCAGAAGGCTCACCCTAATAATTAGTTTCTGCAGAAAATGGTAAAAGTAAGAGCTGCATCCAACTTCATGTCAACTCCTATGTGCCAGCACCTCCTTCAGATGCTTCCTGGTGGCTGTCCCAAGACTCCAAGAACCTTGCTGCATTCTGTCCTCCTAGACAAAATTGCTCAACTAAGACCAAGTTCTCCCTGGAATGCTCAGGGTTTCATACCTAAACTTCTCCTCAATCACTGTCATGAGACCAAATTCTGAGTTATGTCCCACAGTGTGCTGTTAGCATAGACACTGAGTCCACATCCTGCAGCTGTTACTACTACAGCTACTCCTGCTGTCCCTACATTTCTACCATATAAATGTACTGCAAACAAGGGTTCATCATGCTCAATAATACCGTAATGCCCAATCGCAGGGTACCAGGGAGCAGCCCGCTGTTCATAGGCATACAAGACCAGATATTTTAACATTTCCATGTTGGTATATGCCCTTCCTCAAGAGCAAAACAAGATGTCAGGTGGACAGGTGTTTTCTCTTATTCAAGACTTGATCCTTATTTTTGCCAGTGTAATCACTGTCATTGAGACCAAGCACTCAGAACTTCTTATGCTGCACTCTCCAGAGCCTCCATTCTAAGAATGATGAAACCATCTCTGTACTTCAAGCCCATCTAGTCAAAAAGACTGCCCAGAAGCCAGTCAGCAGTGCTACTGAGGTCCTGAGGTTTAAAACTGATCAGGGGGAGGGACTTCCCTGGTGGTGCAGTGGTTAGGAATTTGCCTGCCAATGCAGGGGACACGGGTTCGAGCCCTGGTCCGGGAAGATCCCAGATCCCACACGCTGCAGAGCAACTAAGCCCGTACGCCACAACTACTGAGCCTGAACTCTACAGCCAGTGAGCCACAACTACTGAGCCAAAGTGTCACAACTACTGAAGCCCGCGTGCCTAGAGCCCGTGCTCCGCGACAAGAGAAATCACTGCAATGAGAAACCTGCACACCGCAACAAAGAGTAGCCCCTACTCGCCGCAACTAGAGAAAGCCCGCGTGCAGCAATGAAGACCCAATGCAGCCAAAAATAAATAAATAAAATAAACAATTTTTAAAAAAATTGATCGGGGTAACAAAAAGAAACTCATGTTTCGTCCAAGAAAAATAGCTAAACACTGAAAAACTTCAATAGTATGTGTGGGGGGGTGATTACAAAATAAAATGAAATTTTAAGTAGAAAAAAAATTGAAACACATAGACTGAGAAAATGCCATGTCTAACAAACAATGCTAGTCCTAGATTATTTATGTAGCTTTAAAAAAGCAGAGAGGAAGGAAGGAAGGAGGGAGGGAAAGGAAAAATATGAAAAGGGAGGCTCTTTATCCAGAAATCAATGAGAAAGTTACAAGCCTTGGTTCTAATATACCCTGAAACTACCTTTTCAAGTTAGTTAACGTTCCTTCATAGCATAGTGCTACTTCTTTATTTATCATTGGTATTTGCATAAATTTATGGCTGATGTACTTTATACTGATATGTTTGTATTTTCGTTACGTTGAGAATGCTTTATAGACTCTTTTGTAACTAAGACATAATTCACATCCTTTACTACATAAATTATTTGTAGCCATATGTAATCTTGATGTTCTGATGATTGACTGAGAAAAAGGCACAAAAAATTTCAAATAGTATCTCTGGTGCCAGGACAAACCAGGAGCATTGTGATCCTAACAGTTGTTCAAAGACTGAATAGTACTGACTTCCACTGCATACCAGAAGCCCACAGTAAGAAGATAAGCTACCAGATATGACCTTCATGTCTGACATCATCAAATTAGGAGGAAGAATTTCAGCAGCAGAGCAAATTACAACCTCACTCCATTGATCTACCCAGTTAACACTGCATATTACAGAGTGGTGCATATGTGCAAAAGGAACCACTTCAAGTATCACAAACACTTACTATAGGATGCAGATGATGGTAAGGAGACTCTGATTAATGTAAATTTGGGATGGCTTTAATTATATATGTTATTTCAAAAAGTTCTTCTTACGAGCAGGGTTTAAGAAATCATGACACTGGGCTTCCCTGGTGGCGCAGTGGTTGAGAGTCCGCCTGCCGATGCAGGGGACATGGGTTTGTGCCCCGGTCCGGGAAGATCCCACATGCCGCGGAGCGGCTGGGCCTGTGCATCCGGAGCCTGTGCTCCGCAACCGGAGAGGCCACAACAGTGAGAGGCCCGCGTAACACAAAAAAAAAAAAAAAAAAAAAAAAAAAAAAGAAAAGAAAAAGAAATCATGACACCGACGTGAATTACAAGATCAATAAAACCTTCCAAGATTCTGCAAACCTTGCACTTCTGTCTCCTTGACATTCTCCTGTTACACTTGAGACAGGCTGTTGAGACTGAGGGGGAGGCTGAATGGACAGCCTGAAGAAAATTGTCAAAGTTTATTAAAACCTGATGAGGGAATTTTGGAGAAGCAGATGGCTCAGAACAAATAAAAAGATTGCTAAGCTCTGTTGGAGGTTCACCTGAGTTTAGAGGTCACAGATTTATTGTGGTGTTTGCATGCCAGACCCCTTAAGTTTGTTTTCACATTTAATCCTCATGACATCCATATATGTAAATATAATTTTCTTGATTATACAGAATTTAAGTCACTAATATAAGCTTCCACTGCTAGTTGGTTAGGGTTTTATGGTTGTAGACAACAGAAAATTACTCTGGCTAATATAAGATAAAAGGAGTTTCTTTTAAAGGATGTGTGCAAGCTGACAAAACAAAGAGGAAGCTAGTGAATCAATATGTAAAGGATGAAACTAAAGCATTTTCACAGGTCTCACTAATAGAAATGGATAGACTGATTCTTTAGGACATAGCTGCCTGTGTAAATCACTTAATGTCTTTGGATCACTCCACTCCAGAATCCACAACTCAAGAGAGAGAGAGAGAGAGAGAGAGAGAGAGAGAGAGAGAGAGAGAGAGAGAGGCTGTTTGCCCTAGCAAAGGTCATATGCTTACTTAGCGGGGTGCATCCAGGATTGGAACACAGTGTTGGAGAGTTAATTCACCAAAGGAGAATTGGGATGCTGTCACCAATAGAAAAGGGGCTGCGATCTCTTACCATACTAAGATATTACATAGTTATTGACTAAATTCCCAAGCTGTACATTTTATCCCTGTGACTCATTTATATTGTAATTGGAAGTTTGGAACTCTTAATCTCCTTCAGCTATTTCTCTTCTCCTACACCATACCCTTGCCCTCTGGCAACCACCTGTTTCTTCTCTGTTCTATGATTCTGTTTCTGTTTTGTTATATTATGATAATTTTGAAATGTATAGAAATATTGAATCACTGTGTTGTACAATACGAACTAACATAGTGTTGTAGGTTAATTACACTTTGAAAACAAACAAAAAACCAAACAAACTCATAGAAAAAGAGATCATATCTGTTACCAGAGGCAGGGGGTGGGGGAGGGGGAATTGAAAGAAGGTGGTCAAAAGGTAAAAACTTCCAGTTATAATATACATAAGCACTAGGGGTGTAATGTACAACAATTAACATTGCTGTATGTTATATACAAAAGCTGTTAGGACACACACCTATGGTCAATTTGTCTGTGACAAAGGAGGCAAGAATATACAATGGAGGAAAGACAGTCTCTTCAATAAGTGGTGCTGGGAAAACTGGACAGCTACATGTAAAAGAATAAAATTAGAACATTCTCTAACACCACTCACAAAAATAAACTCAAAATGGATCAAAGACCTAAATGTAAGGCTGGATACTATAAAACTCTTAGAGGAAAACATAGGCAGAACACTCTGTGACATAAATCACAGCAAGATCCTTTTTGACCCACCTCCTAGAGAAATGGAAATAAAAACAAAAATAAACAAATGGGACCTAATGAAACTTCAAAGCTTTTGCACAGCAAAGGAAACCATAAACAAGATGAAAAGACAACCCTCAGAATGGGAGAAAATATTTGCAAATAAAGCAACTGACAAAGGATTAATCTTCAAAATTTACAAGCAGCTCATGCAGCTCAATATCAAAAAAACAAACAACCCAATCCCAAAATGGGCAGAAGACCTAAATAAACATTTCTCCAAAAAAGATATACAGATTGCCAACAAACACATGAAAGGATGCTCAACATCACTAATCATTAGAAAAATGCAAACCAAAACTACAATGATGTATCACCTCACAGCAGTCAGAATGGCCATCATCAAAAAATCTACAAACAATAAATGCTGGAGATGGTGTAGAGAAAAGGGAACCTTCTTGCACTGTTGGTGGGAATGTAAATTGATACAGCCACTATGGAGAACAGTACAGAGGTTCCTTAAAAAACTAAAAATAGAACTACCATACGACCCAGCAATCCCACTAGTGGGCATACACCCTGAGAAAACCGTAATTCAGAAAGAGTCATGTACCACAATGTTCACTGCAGCTCTAGTTACAATAACCAGGATATGGAAGAAACCTAAGTGTCCATCGACACATGAATGGATAAAGACGATGTGGCACATATATACAATAGAATATTACTCAGCCATATTCTTATTCTTTTTTTGTGTGTGTGGTACGCGGGCCTCTCACTGCTGTGGCTTCTCCCGTTGCAGAGCACAGGCTCCGGACGCGCAGGCTCAGCGGCCGTGGCTCACGGGCCCAGCCGCTCTGCGACATGTGGGATCTTCCCGGACCGGGGCACGAACCCACGTCCCCTGCATCGGCAGGCGGACTCTCAACCACTGCGCCACCAGAGAAGCCCCATATCCTTATTCTTTTAATGACATTTTGATTCAAAAATAGATGTGTTTTTATCAAATTCTTTTCAGTCTGTAGAACTGATCTTTCTCAGATCTATTCATAAGATATATGTCCTAATATTTAATCATCCTTGTACTCCTGAAATAAACCCGATTTTGTCATGTTGTTTCTTTAAGATATTTCAGGATTCCCTTTCTTAATATTTTATTTAGTATTATTTCATCAATATTTACAAGTGAGATTAATGACCAGGTTTTTTCCCCTATAGTCTTTGTCAGATTTAGTTTTGAAATTATTCTTGCTTTGTATAAAGAATTTGGAAGGTTTCTTTCTTTATATGATGGGATAGCTTAAATAATTTTGGCATTATGTGCTCCTGAAAGGGGCAGCATAACCACCTGTGAAAAGCACCTGGCACTTTTTTTGTGCTTTCCTTTATGGTAATTAATTCGTTTAGACTTTCTTTTGAGATCAGTTTTGGTAGATGATAGTTTCTTTAAAAAGAATCTATTTTGGGACTTCCCTGGTGTCCCAGAGGCTAAGACTCCATGCTCCCAATGCCAGGGGCCCGGGTTCGATCCTTAGTCAGGAAACTAGATCCCACATGCCGCAACTAAGAGTTTGCATGCCGCAACTAAAGATCCCACATACCTCAACTAAAGATCCCGTGTGACGCAACTATGACCTGGAGCAACCAAATAAATAAATGAAATAAATAAATATTAATAAGTAAATTAATTAAAAAATAAAAAGTATCCATTTTATCTAGAATTTCCAAATTTTTGCACCAAGTATATTTTTGCTTTTTTTCTTAATTAACTTAGCCAAAAGTTTACTTTTTCAAGCAACCAGCTCTTGGGTTATTTAATTCTACCATTTTTGTTTGTTTGCTTTATAATTAAGTAATTTCTACTTTTATCTTTTTAATCTCCTCTTTCTATTTTCTTAGATTAATTTTCTGATCTTTGTTGAACTTCATTTGGATACCTCATTTGTTTTCATTCTTTCTTATTAGTTGATATAGTGAAATTTTCTAGATGCTTTGTGATTTATTCACCTGTGAATAAGACCTAGTTTGGAATATTTGTAGAGCAAGATTCTAGGATATGTTTGTGTCAGCATAACTTGGAATATATGCAATTTATATCTGCTTAAAAACCAAAATCATTTAAGAAGGCACAGACAGCCAGTGAAAAGGCTGGTCAAACTTAGCTTGACATAACTTTAGTCTGTTAAAGGAAGGTTAGGCCCTGAACTTTATGCAAACTTTCTACAGTGTAATTTGTTTGCTCTATCTAAGACCCAAGCTCCACCCCATGTGCCTAACCACTGACTAATATTTCCTGCCTTGATCTTCCTGTTTTTGCAATATTTGACATAGTTCGTTAAGTTCAGGACTTTCCTTACCAATTTTAATACACCACTTCTTCTTTCCACAGCCACCTGTCCCATGGTCTCTACATATAAAGCTATGCTTGGGCACTCTTTCTCAGAGACGTTTCTGGCTTCAGTTTTGAGTATCTGCCTATTGCAATAGTCTCCCTTAATGAAATGTTGCTTTGCAGACTCACCGTTTTGCCTTGATACCAGAAGAATTTGAAAGACACTTTGGTTCCTAGAATTACATTGACTTTTCTCTAAGTTGAAGTATAGTTGGTTTACTATATTATTTATGTTAGTTTCAGGTGTACAGCATAGTGATTCAGTATTTTTTCAGATTATACACCATTAAAAGTTATTACAAGGGCTTCTCTGGTGGTGCAGTGGTTGAGAGTCTGCTTGCCAATGCAGGGGACGCGGGTTCATGCCCCGGTCCGGGAAGATCCCACATGCCGTGGAGCGGCTGGGCCCGTGAGCCACGGCCGCTGAGCCTGTGCGTCTGGAGCCTGTGCTCTGCAACGGGAGAGGCCACAACAGTGAGAGGCCCGCGTACCGTAAAAAAAAAAAAGAGTTATTACAGGATAATGGCTCTAATTCCCTGTGCTATACAATATATTCTTGCTCCTTACCATTTTATACATAGTAGTTTGTATCTCTTAATCCCATTCCCCTAATTTGCCCCTCTCCACTTCCTTCTCCCCTTTGGTAACCACTAGTTTGTTTTCTACGTCTGTGAGTCTGTTTCCATTTGGCATATACATTCATTTGTATTATTTTTTTTAGATTCCACACATAAGTGATATCACATAGTATTTGTCTTTCTCTGTCTGAGTTATTTCACTTAGCATAATACCCTCCAAGTCCATCCATATTGCAAATGGCAATATTTCATTCTTTTTTATGGCTGAGTAATATTCCATTGTATACATATATACATAGCACATCTTCTTAATCCAATAGTCTATTGATGGGCATTTGGTTTGCTTCCATATCTTGGCTATTGTAAATAGTGCTGCTATGAACATTGAGGTGCATATACCTTTTCAAATTAGTGTTTTTGTATATTTTCTGGATCATATGGTAGTTCTATTTTTAGGTTTGTTTTTTTTTTTTTTTTGGCTGCACCATGTGGCTTATGGGATCGTCATTCCCCAACCATGGATTGAACCTGGGCCCCAGCAATGAAAGTGCTGAGTCCTAACCACTGGACTGCCAGGGAATTCCCTATTTTTAGTTTTTTGAGGAACCTCCATACTGTTTTCCATAGAGGCTGCACCAATTTCATTCCTAGCAGGTACAAGGGTTTCCTTTTCTCCATATACTCACCAACATTTGTTATTTGTAGACTTTTTGACAGGTGTGAAGTATTACCTCATTGTTGTTTTGACTTGCATTTCTCTAATAATTAGTGGGTTGAGCATATTTTCATGTGTTTCCTGACCATCTGTCTGTTTTCCTTGGAAAAATATTTATTCAGTTCTTCTGCTCACTTTTTGATTGTGTTGTTTGGTTTTTTTGTTATTGAGTAGAATGAGCTGTTTATGTATTTTGAATATTAACCCCTTATCAGTCATATCATTTGCAAATATTTTCTCCCATTCCATAGGTTGTCTTTTTGTTATGTCCATGGTTTCCTTTGCTGTTGCAAAAGCTTTAAATTTAATTAGGTCCCATTTGTTTATTTTTGCTTTTATTTCTTTTGCCTTAGGAGACAGATCCTCCATTGATTCTTGGATTGTAATTTTGCTGCTAGTGATTTCTGCATTAACTAGTATGTTTATATATGTAGTAGGTTTTTGGAATCCCCTAGTACATTCCCTAGCTATTCTGAGCAAATCCAGGTCAATATATCTGCTAGTATGGCATACTATAAAAGTATTTAAAGTATAATGTTTCCTCTGAACACTGCTTTAGCAATATCACATATGTTTTGATGGGTAATGTTTTCATTATCACTATTTTCTAAATAGTTGTAATTCTATGTGGATTCTTCCCTTGGGTTCAAGAACTGTTTAACCTAAGATATTTTACTTCCAGATGGGTAGAAGATTTCATTTTCTTGTTACGCCTTCTAGTTTTATTGCATTGCTACTAGAGAAAGCTGTCTGTACTGTTTTATCTTTTTTAGAATTTATTGAGGTTTCCTTTTTAATTGGGAATATAAATAGGAGGTATATTCTCTATTTTCAGAATCACAGAATTTGATATCTATAAATTAATTTTACCTTATTAATTATGTTATTTAAGCCCACTATATCCTTCTTTTTTTTTTTAATGTGCCGTGTCTGTCATGGACTGAGGGGATGAATTAAAGTATCCTGCCACTAATGTGTTTCTGTTCACTTCTCTGTGTAGACCTTAACTTTTACTTTAGGGCTATGTTTAAATTGATGCCATGTTATCTGTACATAGATATCTGTAAACGCTCTCTCTCTAAATTGGGCCCTTTAGCATATGAAGTGCCCTTCTTCTTATTTAATGCTTTTTGTCCCAAACTCAGTCATATTTGAAATGAAGATCATGACCACTTTTTTTTGCATTAGCCTATTCAGGTTTGCCCACTTATCATTTTTTTCTTTTCATTTCCTATTCTTTTGATGGTTTTAAGTTTCTCATTCTTTACAGTGTTAAATTATTTTTGTTTTGTATCCAATTTGACTTTTCCCCTTTTACTGGGTGAGTTTAACTCATTTATAATTATCATAATTATTGATATGAAAGATATATTTAGTCATGGTTATGTTGTGTTATTTTGTGTTATGATTCATGTTTTCAAGGTTAAAAAGTAATTTCTTGTGTGAGATTTTGCATGGTTTTATGTGCAGTCTTCTGATGATTATGAATGTTTGGTTTTTTGTTTGTTTGTTTGTTTTGTTTTGTTCTGTTTGCGGTACGCGGGCCTCTCACTGTTGTGGCCTCTCCCGTTGCAGAGCACAGGCTCCAGACGCGCAGGCTCAGCGGCCATGGCTCACGGGCCCAGCCGCTCCGTGGCATGCGGGATCCTCCCAGACCGGGGCATGAACCCACATCCCCTGCATCGGCAGGAGGACTCTCAACCACTGCGCCACCAGGGAAGCCCTGAATGTTTGTATTTTTATGTAATGTCTAATCTTCTTTCTTTAGACATTATAAATGCCCTATTCTGAACAATAATTAAATTAGTAGCTTTCCTCTTCCTTCTCCCCTTTCTCTCCACAACTTCCCAATTTTAGTTAATTATATTATCTTTCTTAATATTATCTTTCTGTTTAATAACAATTATCCCCACATTTGTTTTAGTGTTAGTCTTATTTATCTGCAGTCTTTATGCTATCTACCTTATTCTTTCTAGTCATCTCTTTGATAAAACGTGTCCACTGGCAGATTATTCAAATGAGTTCATGGAAACAATACCCCTAAAATCTTGTGTTTTCAAAATTGTTTGCCTCTATACCTAAGCAACAGTTTGACTGGGCATAGAATTCCTGGGTCACACCTCTTTCCTTGCGGATTTTGTCTGTATTGCTAAATCTACAATGTCTTCTAGGAGTGAATGTTGTGATCAAATACAAAGTCAGCCTAAGTTTTCCTAATTATAAGTAACTTATTTTCTTTGACTTTCAAAGAATACTTTATTTTTGAAATCTAATAATGTTATGAGGACATATATTGGTGTTGACCATGTGGAATTATTTTTTAAATTAATATGTGTCCTTGTACATTTTCAGACTCAAGTCTCCTTTCATTTCTGCAGTTTTTTCTTGAATTATTTTTTTCCTATTCCATTATTTTTTTCTTCTTTGCTTTCAGGATCTGGATTTATGTTTCTTATCATTTCTGGGAAGTTCACAGCCATTATCTCTTTATATATTACCTCTATTCCTTTCTCATTTTTCTTTCTATTTGGAACTCTATCAATTGTTAGATCATATCATTCTATCTTCCATGTCCTTTAATCTTTCTTTCATATTTTCCTTTTTTGTTGTTGTTGTTTCTTTTTCCTGCAGTTCTTCAGATATATCTTTTGGTTCACAAATTCTCACTTGAGTTATCTAGTCTAGTTAATCTCTCCAATGAGGGTTGTTCTTTTTTTGCTGCCAACAATTGTATTTTTTATTTCTGATTTCTTTGGATTGTTTCCAAAACATTTCTGTTCATTCCTGAGTGGTTTTGTTTGTTTGTTTGTGGTACGCGGGCCTCTTACTGTTGTGGCCTCTCCCGTTGCAGAGCACAGGCTCTGGATGCACAGGCTCAGCAGCCACGGCTCACGGGCCCAGCCACTCCATGGCATGTGGGATCCTCCCAGACTGGGGCATGAACCCGCATCCCCTGCATCTGCAGGTGGACTCTCAACCACTGCGCCACCAGGGAAGCCCCATTCCTGAGTGTTTTTAGCTGAATGTTCACTTTTTAAATTGCATGCTTTATTTAACACACTTCCCATATATGTGTTTTATGTTATATATATGTAATTATAACTCCAATACTTGAAATCTTTGGGAAATTTAAATCTGTTGTTTCTGCTGACTCTCACTCATGGTTATTGCCTTCTTGTGTGTTCGGTGGTCCTGTTTGTGAGTTCATTGCTTGATCATAATATGTGGGAGTCTCTGAACCAAACTTGGATAGCTCTCCTTCAGACAAGGTTTGTTTCTGTTTCTGTCAGTAACCAGGACCACTCAATCCTTCTTGGAGTTTGGGCCTAGAGTGTTCCAGGTTCAGTTTGTCAATACAGCTGCCATTCCAAGGTTTGGTACCCACTACAATTGTATTGCTATAGGAATACTTCCTTAGGCCAGCACTGTACTTTCTGGCTTCCTGCCCACCCAGGCAGCTTCCTGCTACTCTGGCTCTCTACTGTTTTTCAAGCCATCAGGAATTTGGATTATGACCCAGCATTCTGTGTGTGAGTCTGTTTGACCTTGACTTCTCCCCAGCCAATGGAGGTAGGCCATTACAGGGATGTTTGCAATGTAAAGACTCTCTTCTCCCTGACTGTCACAGATGCAGACTGTTTTCTGCAAAAACAACTGGTCCGTGTGATACGTATGTTGCTACACTTTCTCTGCTTCTTGGAACTGTATGGGATCTAGAGAAGCTCCTCCAAACAGCCTGTGAATCTCATTCCTACCTCTGAAATGAAAGATTTAGGCTCTAACAAGAGATTTAAGTTATGTCCTTAACCTTTACGCAGCATGTTTAGCTACTTAATCCTAACCCTAAGCCATATCCAATCCCAAACCCTAAATCTAACAAGATCTTTCTAAAATATGCACTCTTAACATCCTCCCATACTCAGCCCTTCTACTTTTTGTAATTTAGGGATTTGTCTCATAATTTCTTCTGCTCAGTCTGCTTGTCAATTCTGAGTGATACTCCCCCAAAAAGGAAAAATTCTAACTACACTGCTGTCTTCAAATCTGAAGTCCCACTATATCTTTTGTGATAATTTCATTTTTGAAGGTACAAGATGCACTTTAGAAACTGTGTTTGGCAGTTTGTCTCCACTAACATTCAATTACTAGGTGCAACTCATCTTGGTTTAAAATATTTTCACAAGACTTTAACTTTTCATGTGGTTAATGTTGTGTGGACTTCAGTGTTTAAAAAAAAATGTTATCAAGGATTTTGAAAGTGTTTTACTAAAGCAAAAACATAATGATAAAAATAGTAATGTAAACATTAAAGTTCAGAATGTCATAAATGTAAAAAAAATGGACAGGACTTCCATTTTTAGGTAAATCAAGAGGCAAATATGATAATTTCATAGAAACAAGTGAAAAAGAAAAAATATAAACACAAGTATGAGAGTGGATATCTAAAAACTCACAATCCAACTATTTTTTTTTCTCACTGTGTTATCTTCTGAGAAACTTGGTCAAGTTTCGGCATGAAGTTAATGCTTTCATTTCAATTTCTAACAAAACACTGTGGCTTCTGGTAATCCAATTAAATTTTTCATTACTAAAACAAAAAATATGGTACAAAATTAAATAATTCTTTTGCTAAAGTCAGAAAGAGGCCAAAACTGCAGATATTTTATACAAAGTTTCACTCCTTATACACTAAAACAGGCAGTTCTTACTGTTCTTGAAAGGTTTGTAAAAATCAGCTGCAAAGTTATTGAAAATACACTCAGAGCAAAACAAGCTATTGGCAAAATGCTATTGTCGTATTATTTATCATTGTGTAATGTCAATGCCATACAATGTGAAAGAGGAATTATGGCCCTGTGTATATGCTACCAAGTATTGTTTAGAGCTGGATGAAGCCACTAACCACTAGAAAATGAATCACTTCGTGGCATATATGTGGTATATGAAGGAGAAGTGCTAAAGTAATTTTTGTTCTGCTCATTACTAAAATCCATTGCTTCAGGAGAAAATATTTTTATTTAGATTATCAGTATTTTGTAGGCTATAACAGACTGGAGGAGTATGCTGGATTCAGTTCTGATGCTACACCAGCTGAATACATGTAAAAATGCAAGGTGCACTTTAATGCCAATACATGCATTGCTTTATAAAGAACAGGTGGTCGATAATATGCCTCCAGATCTTAATTAAAAGAAACTGTAAAAAACATGAATAAACCAAAGGTTGGCCACTTGTCCAACTCCCCAGTGTGTCGTGTAAAGCCAATGCTTTTATATGCATCACCAATGAAATATCTCTTATCAAAGTCGCCAAACATTTTTATCTTGTCAAATCTAATGATTAAGTCTCTGTCCAAATCATAGTTAATCTCTTAGCAATATTTGACCATTCTTTTTTCTTTGAAACATTTTTCTCTCTATGCCACATTTTTTTCTCTAAGCCACAGTCTCCAAAATTCTTCATCACTGGCTGTTCCTTCTTAGTCTCCTTTTGTCTATATTCTTTCTCTATGTAATCTCAACCAGTCCCATGGCTTTATGACAACAATATGGTATAGATTCCTATAGCCCTGCTTCCCTCACTAAACTCCAGATTCATTTATCCAATTGTTTGTCTTTTTTTTTTAAGCGCTTTTATTTATTTACTTATTTGGCTGCATCATGCGGCATGGAGGATCTTAGTTCCCAGACCAGAGATCGAACCCATATCTCCCTGCAGTGGAAGCACGGAGTCTTAACCACTGGACAGCCAGGGAAGTCTCTCCAATTGCTTTTTTGACTTCTCTGCTTGGGTATTGAAAAAGCTACTCAAAATTAACATATCCTAAAGATAATTTTGTTTCTTCCCCCCAAACCTTGCTCTTTCTGCATTCATTGCTGTCTCAGTTATGGCACCACCATCCACCCTTTTGCTTCAGCCAAAAACCCATGAGACATTCCAAATGGTGTTCCTGATTTGTCTCTTGTTCCACTACAACTTGCTCTCCACATACAGTATCCAAAGTGATTATTTCTTATTTATACTTTTAAATCTATGAAATACAGTCTACACACAGAAGAGTATATACAATACGTTATAAAGTGAATGTCCATGTATCTACACACAGCTTTAGAAATTGAACACTATATTCAAAAATTATGTTAAACTCTCTACCTCACACTATATACAAAAATTAACTTAAGATGTACCAAAGATCTGAATGTATGAGCTAAAACTGTAAAACTCTTTGAAGAAAATATAGGGATAAATCTTTGTGTTTATGGATTAAAATATGACACCCAAAGTATAAGCAACCAAAGGAAAAATATATATAAATTGAACATCATAATTAAAAACTTTTGTGCTTCATAGAAATGGAACTTCTGTGTTTCATAAGGCTACTTCCTACTCATATCTCTTCCCTTCTGTTGAAATAACCACAGTACTTATTTATTTGTGTTTTGGATCATTCTGTTGCTTTACTTTAGTTTTACCATATATGTGTGTGTGTGTGTGTGTGTGTGTGTGTGTGTGTGTGTGTGTGTGTACAATATAGTTTAGTTTTATCAATCTTGAAATTATATAAATGGAATCCAACTGTATATGTCCTTTTGTGACTTGCTTCTTTTTTCTCAATATTATGTTCATAAGCTCCATCCATCCTGATGGATATAGCTGTAGCTCTGTATAAAATTTTATAATATAACATACCATAATTAATACCATTAGATTATACTAGTTATGGACTTTGGGATGTTTTCAGTTATTAACAGTGCTACAATGAACATTCTGATACATGTCTCCTGGTACTTATGTGCAAGTTTCTCTAAGATCTTTATCTATGAGACTGTAGACATTGGACTGTCTAATAAACATGAAGGTATGCATCCTCATTTTTCCAAAATAATTACACCAATTTAATACTCTGACAACTAGTAGAGGGTGAGTTTGCATTGATATTGTCAATGTTTTGGTAATGTCACATATTTTCCCACTTTTACCAAGCTAGTGGCTTATACAGTTATGTTATTGCAGTTGTTTTCTTTTGGTGGGGAGGGTGACTAATAAAGAGCTGGACTTTATTTGCCTCAGAGATCTCCAGGCATAAGTCTCCTCACATAAATTAGGTCTGAACCATTGGACCAAAGGTTAAGGTAAGAGGGGGCTTATAATTAGACATAGAATGGGCCAAGCTTCTGGGTAACTGAATGTGCATGTTTCTGAGCGAAGCAGTCTCCAAACTAACCAGAAATGACTATCAAGTCTTCTCTTGTTTGGTGTTTTTGCCTTATTATTTCTCTCTTCCTTTGTTATAGACAATCAGTAGCTTAATGCACAGGGAGAACTGCAGGCGTGGAAGCTTTGTATGCTTTTATGACGGAGCCCAGCCCTCTACTGGGAGTCTATTTGAGCTGATTCCAGAGCAATTAGCTGAATGGAGCAGATTTGATTGTTATAATGAGTAGAGCAGAACTATCCAGAAAACTGTCCTTTACATCACATCTCCCCCTTTGGAGTTTTCTCAGTGTTAGTGGAGGTCGTTGTCTTTGAGACTCAACTTCTTGAAACCTTGAAGAGCACACATCCCACCCCGGATTTGATGGGTTCTTCTCCTTTACCCTGCTCCAGAATTGAGCTCCAGGCCCTGGGCAAGATCTCAGAAGAAGAGCTGACCATGTCCTATATCGACTTCCTTAACGTCAGCTAAGAATACAAGAAGCAGCTGAGGAAGCAGCAGTGCTTTGACTGCACGTGTGAGCACTGCCAGAAGGGGCTGAAGGACAACCTCTTCCTGGGTGTGAAAGACGACCCGAAGGTACAGGCAGCCCCACTACTGGAGTGCTTCTGGGCATCTTCCCCAAGAGCCAGGCAAGGGCAGATTCCACAGCTAACCAAGGTACCGCTGCCCTTATGGGTGGTGGACAGAGCACTGTAGATGGGTCCCAGCTAGCATCCTGGTACCACTGCTTGCCAGGTGTTTGAGTTTGGGGAAGTTACTCTGTTTTCTCATTTGTAGAATAGGAATGATGGCCCCCACTACAAGGAGTTGTTATGAGGATTAAACAAGATGATATATGTAAAAGGAGTGGCATAGAGAGTAGACACTCAGTAAATTTAAGTTCCTCTTCTTGCCCCTTTGCAGGTTAAGTGATGCTGAGAATTTCATATAGAGAGACAAGATGGGCAAAGAGATTTGTTGTCTGGTTATCACAAAGATATTCCTAGTTCCATGGAAATTGGCAATGTGGAGATCGAGCAATGTTTAGATTGCTTAATATGCTTAACTCCTGAGTAGCTGTTGCCTAATTGATGGTGAGACCACTGAGCATTGGAAGTCTTACCAAGGGGGATGTCAGGGGCTCTGCTGAGTTGGGAGAGAGCTGGGCTGCCAGGTGTCAGAGTAGCCGATTAAAGCAGCAAGCCTTTAATCACTTCCTATGATGGTAAAGCAGGAGGCTGAGACTAGAGCAGGTGCCAACTCCCCCGGTCCATTTTTCCCCCATGGGAGGGCACACAGGTGGAGGGTCAGATGGATCAGCACAGATGTGAGGGTCGGCTCACTGCTGAGGGACCCAGAACAAAAGGCTCCAGCAGTTTTAGGGACCCTGAGGAGCATGTGTTGGGGAGAAAGGTGGGGGAAGGGTGAGGAGTGGAAAAGTACTGGGTACAAAGTCAGAGTGGGGAAAAGTGCCTTCAAATCTCCCCCGACCCTCCCTTCACAATAAGCAGGTCTTAGTAGAGCCTCCTGAAAAAGACCTCAAGACCTCAGATAATCAACTATATTTCAATTAAAAAAAAAAGAGAGAGAGAAAGAGAGAGAGAGACTAAGGAATGAAGGCACCTGGGCCAGGAATGCAAATATGCGAAGAGCGTGACCTGCCAGGGGGACCTGTGTCCTTGGCTGCATCTCCCTTCACAGACTGCCATGCACTGGCTCTGCACCAAATCCCTTGTGGGGAGGGCAGCTTTCCCCCCACCCGTGAGGCCTGCCAGGTAGAGCCTTTAATTGCCTATGGTCAGGTCTGAAAAATCACACATAGATTTTTAACTGGGAGCCATTTTCCTCAGGGAGGCTAACTAACCCTGCACTTCTATATAATTCACAGTTCACCAGAGCATTTAAGGTACAAATATACTTCTGAATTAACTTCTGCATCCTAAGTGTGGGCAGAAACTTTTCTCTGGTTAGAGAAAAGGCTACAAGCAAAACTGACTTCTAGGTTCAGATGGAGGGACCCCTCTCAATAACTTCATTACCCAGTGGTGTCAGTGCTGTTGTCCAGATAACTCTATTCCCCCACTTGATTCATCTCTCTTTCATTTTCTGGCTATTCAAGGCTTCTTTTGCCACTAACTTATTTTTATTCTTAATATATAATATTTTTTATCCTTTGGCCAAGCAGTTCTAAGAATTTACCCTGCAGATATACTTGCATACGTGCACAAAGATATATGTATAAAGAGATAGTACATTATGGCATTGTAGGGAACAACAAAATATTGAAAAAAAGCTAAATAACCACCAATAGGGAAATATTTAAGTTAAGAAAATAAACTAATGAGGGGCTTCCCTGATGGCGCAGTGGTTGAGAGTCCACCTGCCAATGCAGGGGACACGGGTTCGTGCCCCGGTCCATGAAGATCCCACATGCCGTGGAGCGGCTAGGCCCAGTGAGCTATGGCCGCTGAGCCTGCGCATCCAGAGCCTGTGCTCCGCAACGGGAGAGGCCACAACAGTGATAGGCCCCGCGTACTGAATAAAAAAAAAAGAAAAGAAAAGAAACTAATGAGGTAGACCTTTGTGTAGAGATATGGAATGAGCTCTATTTCTTTTTTTTTTTTCATTTTTTTAAGTTGAAGTATAGTTGATTTACAGTGTTGTGTTAGTTTCTGGTATACAGCAAAGTGACTCAGTTATATGTAAATACATATATTCTTCATATTCTTTTCCATGATGATTTATTACAGGATATTGAATATAGTTCCCTGTGCTATACACTAGGACCTTGTTGTTTATCATTCTACATGTAATAATTTGCATCTGCTAGTCTCAGACTCCCAATACTTCCTTCCCCTTTGGCAACCACAAGTCTCTTGTCTAGGTCTGTGAGTCTGTTTCTGTTTCATAGATAAGTTCATTTGTGTCATATTTTAGATTCCACATATAAGTGGAATATGGAATATGGTATTTGTCTTTCTCTTTCTGACTTACTTTGCTTAGTGTGATAATCTCTGGGTCTACCCATGTAGCTGCAAATGGCATTATATCATTCCTTTTTATGGCTGAGTAATATTCCATTGTATATATGTACCACATCTTCTTTATCCATTCATCTGTCAATGGACATTTAGGTTGTTTCCATGTCTTGGCTATTATAAATAGTTGAATTCTATTTATTAATGTAAAAGAGTTAAGGGGCTGAACATTGACATATGACACCATATGTCATATGCCATAACACAGTACCCCAAACTGGGTGGCTTACAATAGAAATGTATTGTTTCTCAGTTCTGAAGGCTAAAATCTGAAATCAAGGTATTGGCAGGGCTGGCTCCTTTTGAGGGCTGTGAAAGAAAGATCTGTTCTAGGCCTCTTTCTTTGGCTTGTAGCTGGCCCTGGGCCTTTTCACGTGGTCTTCCCCTCATGTGTGTTGCTTTCTCTTCACCTGGCATTCTTTTTTTTTTCTGAGATACGCGGGCCTCTCACTGTTGTGGCCTCTCCCGTTGCAGAGCACAGGCTCCGGACGCGCAGACCCAGCGGCCATGGCTCATGGGCCCAGCCACTCCGTGGCATGTGGGATCTTCCCAGACCGGGGCACGAATCCGTGTCCCCTGCTTCGGCAGGCAGATTCTCAACCACTGCGCCACCAGGGAAGCCCTCTTTTTTTTTTTTTAACACGTTTATTGGAGTATAATTGCTTTACAATGGTGTGTTAGTTTCTGCTGTATAACAAAATGAGTCAGCTATACACATACATATATCCTCATATCCCTTCCCTCTTGCGTCTCCCTCCCACCCTCCTTATCCCACCCCTCTAGGTGGTCACAAAGCACCGAGCTGATCTCCCTGTGCCATGCAGCTGCTTCCCACTAGCTATCTATTTTACATTTGGTAGTGTATATATGTCATTGCTACTCTCTCAGTTCATCCCAGCTTAGCCTTCCCCCCTCCCTGTGTCCTCAACTCCATTCTCTACGTCTGTGTCTTTATTGCTGTCCTAGGTTCATCAGAACCATTTTTTTTTTTTTTTAGATTCCATATATATGTGTTAGCGTATGGCGTTTGTCTTTCTCTTTCTGACTTCACTCTATATGACAGACTCTAGGTCCATGCACCTCACTACAAATAACTCAATTTCGTTTCTTTTCATGGCTAATATTCCATTGTAGGGCTTCCCTGGTAGCGCAGTGGTTGAGAGTCCGCCTGCCAATGCAGGGGACACGGGTTCGTGTCACGGAGCAGCTGGGCCCGTGAGCCATGGCCACTAAGCCTGCGCGTCTGGAGCCTGTGCTCCGCAACAGGAGTGGCCACAACAGTGAGAGGCCCGAGTAATGCAAAAAAAAAAAATTCCATTGTATATATGTGCTAAATCTTCTTTATCCATTCATCTGTCAATGGACACTTAGGTTGCTTCCATGTCCTGTTATTGTAAATAGTGCTGCAGTGAACATTGTGGTACATGACTCGTTTTCAATTACGGTTTTTTCAGGGTATATGCCCACTAGTGGGATTGCTGGGTTGTATGGTAGTTCTATTTTTAGTTTTTTAAGGAACCTCTGTACTGTTCTCCATAGTGGCTGTATCAATTTACATTCCCACCAACAGTGCAAGAGGGTTCCCTTTTCTCCACACCCTCTCCAGCATTTATTGTTTGTAGACTTTTTGATGAAGGTCATTCAGACTGGTGTGAGGTGATACCTCATTGTAGTTTTGATTTGCATTTCTCTAACGATTAGTGATGTTGAGCATCCTTCATGTGTTTGTTGGCGATCTGCATAACTTCTCTGGAGAAATATTTATTTAGGTCTTCTGCCCATTTTTGGACTGGGTTGTTTGTTTTTTTGATATTGAGCTGCATGAGCTGCTTGTATGTTTTGGAGATTAATCCTTTGTCCATTGTTTCATTTGTAAATATTTTCTCCCATCTTGAGCATTGTCTTTTCATCTTGTTTATTGTTTCCTTTGCTGTGCAAAAGCTTTTAAGTTTCATTAGGTCCCATTTGTTTATTTTTTGTTTGTTTGTTTGTTTGTTTTGTGGTATGTGGGCCTCTCACTGTTGTGGCCTCTCCTGTTGCGGAGCACAGACTCTGGACACGCAGACCCAGTGGCCATGGCTCACGGGCCCAGCCGCTCCACGGTATGTGGGATCCTCCCGGACCGGGGCACGAACCCATGTCCCCTGCATCGGCAGGCGGACTCTCAGCCACTGCGCCACCAGGGAAGCCCTATTTTTGTTTTTATTTCCATTTCTCTAGGAGGTGGGTCAAAATGATCTTGCTGTGATTTATGCCAAAGAGTGTTCTTCCTATGTTTTCCTCTAAGAGTTTTATAGTGTCTGGCCTTACATTTAGGTCCTTAATCCATTTTGAGTTTATTTTTGTGTATGGTGTTAGGGAGTGTTCTAATTTCATTCTTTTACATGTACCTGTCCAGTTTTCCCAGCACCACTTATTGAAGAGGCTGTCTTTTCTCCATTGTAAACTCTTGCCTCCTTTATCAAAGATAAGATGACCATAGGTCTGTGGGTTTATCTCTGGGCTCTCTATCCTGTTCCATTGGTCTATATTTCTGTTTTTGTGCCAGTACCATCCTGTCTTGATTACTGTAGCTTTGTAGCATAGTCTAAAGTCCGGGAGCCTGATTCCTCCAGCTCTGTTTTTCTTTCAGATTGTTTTGGCTATTCGAGGTCTTTTGTGTTTCCATTCAAATTGTGCAATATTTTCTTCTAGTTCTGTGAAAAATGCCATTGGTAGTCTGATAGGGATTGCATTGAATCTGTAGATTGCTTTGGGTAGAATAGTCTTTTTCACAATGTTGTTTCTTCCGGTCCAAGAACATGGTATTCTTCTAGTCCAAGAACAAGCATCTGTTTGTTTCATCTTTAATTTCTTTCATCAGTGTCTTATAGTTTTCTGCTTACAGGTCTTTTGTCTCCTTATGTAGGTTTATTCCTAGGTATTTTATTCTTTTTGTTGCAATGGTAAATGGGAGTGTTTCCTTAATTTCTCTTACAGATTTTTCATCATTAGTGTATAGGAATGCAAGAGGTTTTTCTGCATTAATTTTGTATTCTGCTACTATACCAGATTCATTGATTAGCTCTAGTAGTTTTCTGGTAGCCTCTTTAGGATTCTCTGTGAATAGTATCATGTCATCTGTAAACAGTGACAGTTTTACTTTTCCAATTTTGATTCCTTTTACTTCTCTTTCTTCTCTGATTGCTGTGGCTAAAACTTCCAAAACCATGTTGAATAATAGTGGTGAGGGTGGGCAACCTTGTCTTGTTTCTGATCCTAGAGGAAATGGTTTCAGTTTTTCACCATTGAGAACAATGTTGGCTGTGGGTTTGTCATATATGGCCTTTATTATGTTGAAGTAAGTGCCCTCTATGCCTACTTTCTGGAGAGTTTTTATCATGAATCGGTGTTGAATTTTGTCAAAAGCTTTTCCTCCATCTACTGAGATTACCATATGGTTCTTATCCTTCAATTTGTTAATATGGTGTATCACATTGATTGATGTGCATATATGGAAGAATCCTTGCATTCCTGGGATAAACCCCACTTGATCATGGTGTATGATTCTTTTAAGGTGCTGTTTGATTCTGTTTGTTTGTATTTTGTTGAGGATTTTTGCATCTATGTTCATCAGACATATTGGCCTACAGTTTTCTTTTTTGTGACATCTTTGTCTGGTTTTGGTATCAGTGTGATGGTGGCCTCATAGAATGAGTTTGAGAGTGTTCCTCCCTCTGCTATATTTTGGAAAAGTGTGAGAAGGATAGGTGTTAGCTCTTCTCTAAATGTTTGACAGAATTCGCTTGTGAAGCCATCTGGTCCTGGGCTTTTGTTTGTTGGAAGATTTTTAATCACAGTTTCAATTTCAGTGCTTGTGATTGGTCTGTTCATATTTTCTATTTCTTCCTGATTCAGTCTTGGCAGGTTGTGCCTTTCTAAGAATTTGTCCATTTCTTCCAGGTTGTCCATTTTATTGGCATAGAGTTGCTTGTAGTAATCTCTCATGATCTTTTGTATTTCTGCAGTGTCAGTTGTTACTTCTCCTTTTTCATTTCTAATTCTATTGATTTGAGTCTTCTCCCTTTTTTTCTTGGTGAGTCTGGCTAATGGTTTTTCAATTTTGTTTATCTTCTCAAAGAACAAGTTTTATTGATCTTTGCTATTGTTTCCTTCATTTCTTTTTCATTTCTTTCTGATCTGATCTTTATGATTTCTTTCCTTCTGCTAACTTTGGGGTTTTCTTGTTCTTCTTTCTCTAAATGCTTTAGGTGTAAGGTTAGGTTGTTTATTTGAGATGTTTCTTGTTTCTTGAGGTAGGATCGTATTGCTATAAACTTCCCTCTTAGAACTGCTTTTGCTGCATCCCATAGGTTTTGGCTCATCATGTTTTCACTGTCATTTGTTTCTAGGTATTTTTTTGTTTCCTCTTTGATTTCTTCAGTCATCTCCTGTTTTTTTTAGTAGCATATTGTTTAGCTTCCATGTGTTTGTACTTTTTACATTTTTTCCTGTAATTAATATCTAGTCTCATAGCATTGTGGTCGGAAAAGATACTTGATATGATTTCAAGTTTCTTAAACTTACCAAGGCTTGATTTGTGACCCATGATATGATCTACCCTGCAGAATGTTCCATGAACACTTGAGAAGAAAGTGTATTCTGTTGTTTTTGGGTGGAAAGTCCTATAAATATCAATTAAGTCCATCTTGTTTAATGTGTCGTTTAAAGCTTGTGCTTCCTTATTTAGTTTCATTTTGGATGATCTGCCCATTGGTGAAAGTTGGGTGTTAACATCCCCTACTATGATTATGTTACTGTCGATTTCGCCTTTCATGGCTGTTAGCAATTGCCTTATGTATTGAGGTGCTCCTAATTTGGGTGCATAAATATTTACAATTGTTATATCTTATTCTTGGATTGATCCCTTGATCATTATTAGTGTCCTTCTTGATCTCTTGTAATAGTCTTTATTTTAAAGTCTATTTAGTCTGATATGAGAATTGCTACTCCAGCTTTTTTAAAATTTCTATTTGCATAGAGTATCATTTTCCATCCCCTATCAGTCTGTATGTGTCTCTAGGTCTGAAGTGGGTCTCTTGTAGACAGCATATGTATGGGTCTTGTTTTATTTATTTATTTATTTTTGGCTCTGTTTGGTGTTTGTTGCTGTGCGTGGGCTTTCTCTAGTTGCAGCGAGTGGCGGCTACTCTTCGTTGTGGTGCGTGGGCTTCTCATTGCGGTGGCTTCTGCTGTTGTGCAGCACAGGCTCTAGGCATGCAGGCACACTAATTGTGGCACACGGGCTTAGCTGCTCCACAGCATGTGGGATCTTCCTGGACCAGGGCCGAACCTGTTTCCCCTGTGTTGGCAGGCAGACTCTTAACCACTGTGCCACCAGGGAGTCCCCGTGTCTTGTTTTTGTATCCATTCAGCCAGTCTATGTCTTTTGGTTGGAACATTTAATCCATTTACATTTAAGGTAATTATTGATATGTATGTTCCTATGACGATTTTCT
This sequence comes from Lipotes vexillifer, assembly GCF_000442215.2. Classification (NCBI taxonomy): domain Eukaryota; kingdom Metazoa; phylum Chordata; class Mammalia; order Artiodactyla; family Lipotidae; genus Lipotes; species Lipotes vexillifer. The sequence continues at coordinate 814,237 of NW_006779068.1, read as the reverse complement.
TAATTGTTTTGGGTTTGTTTTTGTAGGTCTTTTCCTTCTCTTGTATTTCCTGCCTATAGAAGTTCCTCTAGCATTTGTTGTAAAGCTGGTTTGGTGGTGCTGAATTCTCTTAACTTTTGCTTGTCTGTAAAGGTTTTAATTTCTCTGTGGAATCTGAATGAGATCCTTACTGGGTAGAGTAATCTTGGTTGTAGGTTTTTCCCTTTCATCACTTTAAATTTGCCCTGCCACTCCCTTCTGGCTTGCATAGTTTCTGCTGAAAACTCAGCTGTTAACCTTGTGGATATTCTGTTGTATGTTATTTGTTGCCTTTCCCTTCCTGCTTTTAATATTTTTTTCTCTGTATTTAATTTTTGATAGTTTGATTAATATGTGTCTTAGTGTGTTTCTCTTTGAGTTTATCCTGTATGGTACTCTCTGTGTCACTTGAGTGACTATTTGCTTTCCCATGTCAGGGAAGTTTTCGACTATAATGTCTTCAAATATTTTCGCAGACCCTTTCTTTTTCTCTTCTTCTGGGACCCCTATAATTCGAATGTTGGTATGTTTAATGTTGTTCCAGAGGTCTCTGAGACTGTCCTCAATTCTTTTCATTCTTTTTTCTTTATTCTGTTCCCTGGCATTTATTTCCACCATTTTATCTTCCAGCTCCCTTATCCATTTTTCTGCCTCAGTTATTCTGTTATTGATTTCTTCTAAAGTATTTTTAAGTTTTTTTTTTTTTTTTTTTTTGTGGTATGCGGGCCTCTCACTGTTGTGGCTTTTCCTGTTGCGGAGCACAGGCTCCGGACGCGCCGGCTCAGCGGCCATGGCTCACGGGCCCAGCCGCTCCGCGGCATGTGGGATCTTCCCAGACCGGGGCATGATCACACGTCCCCTGCATCGGCAGGCGGACTCTCAACCACTGCGCCACCAGGGAAGCCCAGTATTTTTAATTTGAGTAATTGTGTTGTTCATCACTGTTTGTTTGCTCTTTAGTTCTTCTAGATCCTTGTTAAATGTTTCTTGTATTTTCTCTTTTCTGTTTCCAAGATTTTGGATCATCTTTACTATCATTATTCTGAATTTATTTTCAGGTAGTTTGCCTATTTTGTCTTCATTTATTTGGTCCTGTAGGTTTTTACCTTGCTCCTTCGTCAGTAAGATATTATTTTGTCGTTTCTTTTTTTTTGATGGATGGTGCTATATTCCTGTCTTACTGGTTGTTTGGCCTGAGTCGTCCAGCCCTGGAGTTTGCAGGCAGTTAGATAGAGCTGGGTCTTGGGGCTGAGATGAGGACCTCCGGGAGGCTGCACTCTGATTAATATTCCCTGGGGTTTGGGGTTCTCTGTTAGTCCAGTGTTTTGGACCCAGAGCTCCCACTACAGGAGCTCAGGCCTCACCTCCAGCCTGGGAACCAAGATCCCACAAGCTTTGTGGCATGGTAAAAAAATAAAAAGGGCTTCCCTGGTGGCTCTGTGGTTAAGGGTCCACCTGCCAATGCAGGGGACACAGGTTTGAGCCCTGGTCAGGGAAGATCCCACATGCCATGGAATAACTAAGCCTGTGTGCCACAATTACTGAGCCTGTGCTCTAGAGTCTGTGAGCCACAACTACTGAGCCCACGTGCCACAACTACTGAAGCCCATGTGCCTAGAGCACAACAAGAGAAGCCACTGCAATGAGAAGCCTGTGCACTGCAATGAAGAGTAGCCCCTGCTCACCGCAAGTAGAGAAAGCCTACGCGCAGCAACGAAGACCCAACACAGCCAAAAATAAATAAGTAAATAAAATTTTAATATTATTTTAATAAAAATGGTTAAGATGGTCAATTTAATGTTATAAAAAAAGGAAGAAAGAAAGAAAAAAAGGAGCAGTACAATATCAAAGGATAAATAACAAAATAAAATTAGATAAAAAATTTTTAGGAAAAATAAAAGTATAATTGAAACCACTGCAACAAGGTAAAATAAAACCACAGCAGAAAAAAGAAAACAAAGGGGGGGTGGGCAACAAGCCAAAAGGAGAGATCACTAACAAAGTATAAAGAATAAAATAAAATAGAAATTTTTAAAATTAGAAATTAGAAAATAAAATTAGAAAAATAAAAGCTTCATTAGGAAAAATAGAAATATAAAAGAATCAACAATAATGAATCAACAAGGTAAAACAGAACCCCGATGTAACAGAGGAAGGAAGAAGAAAAAAAAAAAACCCTTGGCTATGGGGGCGGAGTTTAGTTGGGTGGTGGAACTTAGGCAGGGGCGGGGTTTAGGTGGGGGCAGACCTAGGTGGGTGGGGTGGTGATGTTTGAGCGTGGGGTGGGGCCTCTGCTTAGGACCTGTGTAGAAGGGGAGAGGCAGCATGTGGAAAGGAGGGCCCCTGGAGTGTGGAGTTCCAGAGTTTGGAGCCAGGGCCCTGCGTGAGGGTGTGTGGGTGTGGTTTAGGCCAAGCTCTGTTGGAGGGGTTCTCCGAGTGCAGAGGTAGAACCCTGGGTAGGTGTGTATTGGGGGCCTGGGCTCTGTGCGGCAGAAGGGAGGCTCCGAGGTCAGAGGATTAGGCCTGGGAGCTCAACAGGCTCCCCGGTGCCTAAGTGGACAGGGAAGGCACTGGCCCTGCTCTGTTCCGTTCCTTCGCACCCCTCCCCCACCGTCTCCCCCAGGGTCTCCGCCTTCCCCACTGGACCTCTAACCGTGGGTGGGTCCCGCTGGGTGTAGGAACTCCTCCACTCCCCCAGCCACCCCTCAGGGGTGCTGGGCCCGGGGGTCCAGCCTTTACTTTTGCTCCCCCTTCCCTCCCTCCCACTCCCTCAGGACCCGCCCGGCTGGAGGGGCCCTAGGTGGGCAGAGGATCAGGCCCGGGATCTCAGCAGATCCCAGACCATTTGGGGGTCCAAATGGTCAGGGGAAACCTGGCCACGCTCCCTTTTGGTCCTCTGTCCTCCCAATGGTTCCCCAATGGACCCCCTTCTGGCGTGGGATCCCTTCCCCTCCCCCAGCCGCCCCTCAGGGGTGCTGGACCCGTCCCACCTCCACTTCTCCTCCCCCTTCACTCCCCCCACACCTCACATCCTACCCAGTCACTGGGGTTTCCTCCCGTTCCCTTAGGTGTCCATGGTCCCCCACAGGTGCCTGGTAGATGCCCTAGTTGTGAGGAGATGCTAATTCCTCGTCCTCCTAGTACACCATCTTTACTCTGCCCCCGTTATTGCAGTTTTAATACGTATTTCCCTGGTTAATTAATGAGATTAAACATTTTTCATATCTTTACTATCTGCATTTCCTCTTTTGGAGAACTGCCTACTCAAGTATTTTGAAAATTTTCTAATTGTGTTCTTTTTCTTTTATCATATTGATTTGTAGGAGTACTTTGAATACTCTAGGTACTAGTCTTCAGTTATTTGTTTTGCGGATACTCTTCCCAAATTTATGGCTCCAAATTGATCTGTTAAAAATGCCTATCAGGGGCTTCCCTGGTGGTGCAGTGGCTGAGAGTCCGCCTGCCGATGCAGGGGACACGGGTTCGAGCCCCGGTCCAGGAAGATCCCACATGCCGTGGAGTGGCTGGGCCCGTGAGCCATGGCCGCTGAGCCTGCGCGTCCGGAGCCTGTGCTTCGCAATGGAAGAGGCCACAACAGTGAGAGGCCCACGTACCGCAAAAGAAAAAAAAAATGCCTATCAGATCTAGTCATATCCTAGTAAAGTATACAATTTAATAGATTTTAATATTTTCAGAGTTGTGCAACCATCACCACAGTCAATTTTGGAACATCTTTATCCCCCTCAAAAGAAACCCTGTAGCCATAAGCAGAGCATTTGCTCTTTACATGTGAATGCTAGTCTCCAGGTTTCATAAGACTGACAACTTCTTGACAAGTCTCAAGTAAAACATTACCATCTCTAGGGAGACCAAGTTACTGCCCCTTTTAATTATTCCCTGATTCTCTGTGGATGACAGTGTTTGTTGCTTACACTAATTCCCTGTGCCCTCTTCTTCTCTTTTAACAGAACCCTGATTTTGTTCAAGTATCAGGTGGCCATATGCTACAGGGGCAGTCAGGCCCATCCCCAACCCAAGAGATAGAGCACGACTGATCTAAGCCAAAGGGGATGGACTCATTTCCCTTGGCAATGATTAGTTTAGTCATGGTATGTGCTATAATACAAGGGTACTGCTGGGGGTTCTTCTAGGCAAATATTTTGTGCTCTTAGAATGGGACATGTGAGGAAACAGTTCCGTTTTCCCTGCCTCCAGACACCTTAGCATGAGAATATATTGCTTAGACCCACTCCAGACACCTTAGCATGAGAATACATTGCTTAGAGCCACAGAACCATCTTACAAGCATGAGAGGAAAACTCAAGAGAATCACAGAGATGCTGAGCTGGAGTCACAATGCCATTGAGCCACTGAGTAACCAGCCCTGGAACCATCCTACTTTGACTCTTCATGTGAGATAAAAACCTTAAAGTTAAAGCATTTTGAATTGGGTTTTCAGCCACATCTATCCTACCTCATAATCTATTACATCGCCCTCTTTTGTTTTCCTCTTAGCACTTAGTTTCTGTAATATTTTGTTTATTGCTTGTCTCCATCAATTAGAATGAAAGCTCCTTGAGATCATGGTCCTTCTCTTGTTTGCCACTGTACCTGAAGCATCTCAGGTAGTACCTGGTATCTAGTCAATAACCAGTAATTATTAGTTGAAAATGAATGAATGAACAACACCTTTATTTCTCTCTT
>NW_006779068.1:770480-809492 GCF_000442215.2 Lipotes vexillifer | reverse complement strand
CTTTCCCTTACTTCCAGTCCTTCAGCAAGTCTATTGGTTCAATCTTCAAAATATATCCAACTTTGACTACTCTGACCATCCCTGGGGCTGTCATCAGTGCGTGTCCAGGTGGGAAGTGTTGTCTCACTCTCCTGTTCACCTGGTAAACTCCCCACTCTTCCTATTTTCACTGACTCTACTTTTGCCAAGGTACATGCAGGGCATTGGGCTGCCCATATGAGCCCACAGTCTAGTGGGAGAAGTGGGAGAGCGGTACTGACACAGATCTTTTCTGTGTGAGATATGAGGAATGCAGAGGTGGGTATGGTGGTCTGGGCGGGTGGAGAACTGCAATCCCCACTCCAGTTGCACAGAAGACTAGGCAAGAAGAAAGGAGCCCCTCCTCTGTGGTCTGTGTGGGGGTAGGGGTGGGGCTTAGGATTAGGGTCAGGAACATTTCTGTTTCCTTTGTGTATATGAGGAGAGGCCAGACAAACCCTTGCACCTGTTCTTCCCCTCAAATAATATTCAAGACAAAAATAATCCCTCAGTCCACAGTGAGTATATCTTGTCATACAAATAATTAGGTGGGAAGGCCCAACCAGCTCCATTTGACAGACAGAAAAACTGAGACTCATCAAGAAGCCATTTCCCCAGGGTTGTGCATCTCTTCTGCAGTAAGGCCACAAGCAGACCATAGTCCTTTTCATTCAAGAGCAATTCACATTACAGCTCGCTGAGCACCCAGCCCACAGGCTCCCCAGAATAGGGGCTCAACACGTAGGTGTTTCTGACCCTTTCTGGACTCCTCTGAGAGGCCCTCCTGTTAGAGATGGGGAACCTGAGAGGAAAAGTGACTTGGCAAGGAATAACAGAGCAGACAGGCTGACCTGCCGCAGGAGCTCTGATTCTAATCATAAGAGTAGCCAATATTTATGGAGTACTCCTGGGTGGTAAATCCTATTCCAAGCTCATTACGTATGGTATCTTTTTTCATCCAACAGCAACCCTGCAAATTTATATACCTCAAGCTCACAATCCCTAATCTGTAATTCGGAAACAAAAAACCTCTGAAAACCAACAGACTTTTCCTATATTTGCTGCCCAAACTCTTTTGGTGGCAAAATTTGTCTCTAACAGATGTGAGGCTATTTCAATTATTTATAATTTTTTATATCTTTTATTTATTAATTTTAAAGATCAGGGAAAAGCATGAATAGCCATACCTTTATTAGTTTTCTATTGCTGTGTAATGATATTACTACAAAGTTAGTGATTTAAACCAACACATATTAACTGTCTCTAAGTTTCTCTTGGTCAGGAGTCTGAGTGTGGCTTAGCTGGGTCTTCTGCTTAGGGTCTCACCAGGCTTCAATCAAGGTGTCAGCTGGTATTGCAGTCTCTTCTGAATTCAAATGGGGAAGGATCCACTTCCAAGCTTACTTGTGTTATTGGCAAAATGCATACCTTGAGTTAGGAGAACTGAGGGCTTCAGTTCGGGTGTTTTTTTGTTTTTCTTTTTCTGCCTGTCAGCCAGAGATTGCCTACATCCTGGTTGTATGGGGTCCCCTAATGTCCCCTAATGTGGCCACAGGCTTCCTCAAAGCCGGTAAGAAGTGGGGCAAGGGGAGGCTGAGACTGAGACTCCAGCAAGATGAGTGCTGCAATCCTATATAACATAATCACATATGTCTAATCATATACATCCTATTACCTTTGCCTTATTCTTTCAGTCAGAAGCAAGTTACAGGTCCTGCCTAACACTTGAAGGGACAAGATCACATACCACCAGGAGGTGGGGATTGTGGGGCCATCTTAAGAGTCTGTCCACCATAATTTTGATACCTTTCAATGCAGAAATGTTAATGTTTTGATTATGCCCTAGACTCCCATGGGGGTGTCTCATAATATCTGGTATATGTACCATGACATCTTTCTAAAATCCTGAAAGTTTTGAATTCTGAGACATAATGTCCTCATGGGTTTTAGGTATGGTACTATATTACTATCGCCATTTTACAAGTGAAGAAATTGAATTACTTAGGAGTCAAGTGACTCAGTCTAAGGAAAACTCACTTCTGTGTTTTTCTCCTCTACTCTCAATACTGTGGTACTCCAAGGACAAAAAACAAGATAAACTCAAAGGCCAACATCGCAGGGACAGAGAGTTACCAGACTCTTATCACTCTGTCACATAGTGACCATTACAATCACTCTGTCACATAGTGACCCGAACCCTCCCAAGCAGCATGCCCTGCTCCTTTCCCATCCCATATAAGGAAAGGTATTTGTCCTGTTCTCCTGCTCTGCACACTGGAAGTATGCATACCCTGCCCAATCAGCAGGTGACTCACATGTTCCTTGTTCCCTGGCTATAAAAAGAGACCAGTAACCGTCTGCTCTTCTGGATTATCAGGAAGTCAGCCTGCTGTTCTGGCAGTGACCCTTCCCTTTAATAAATTCTGTCTTCTTTATATTCTGCCTTGTGTCTGGAAATTCTTTTCCAACCCACATTTGGACCACGACAAACACTACACTACTACACTTCTTCACTTCTGACCCCAGCTGTGTAGGTTTTCCACACATCAAGCAGTTCTGCAATTCCAGCTGGGTGTCCTACAATTAAACTCAATTCTGACACTACCTGGAAATAGTATCAGATCCCATAGGTTAAGGATTAAGTCCCACAAGACTGCCTTCCCACCAGATGCCAATTGCAAGTCCAGGTTGTCACCTGGGCTTCTGACCTTCTAGCTATAAATTGGAGGTTCCCCTCCCTGGGTTCAATTATACTTGCTAAAGTGGCTCATAGAACTCTGGAAAATATTTTACGTACTATCTGTTTATTATGAAAGGATATAACTCAGGAACAGCCAATGGAAGAGATATATAGAGCAAGTTTTATTGGTGATTGATTCAGTCCCAGGCCCCTCTCCCCTCCCCAGAGGTTGGGGGGCAGGGGCTGAAAGTTCCAACCATCTAATCACTAGCTGGTTCCCTTGGCAACCAGCCCCCATCCTTAGGAGCTTTCCAAAAGTCAACTCATTAACATAAACTCAGGTGTAGTTGAAAGGGGCATTTTATGAATAACAATGTTACTGAACTCAAGTCCCTGTGCCTAACTCACAGTGAGGCCAAACAATACTGAAGTTCAGAGTTTGGAGCAGAGAAAGGTTTATTGCAGGGCCATGCAGGGAGATGGGTGGCTCACGCCTTAAAAAAAAAGCCCGAACTCCCTGAAGGCTTTCAGCAAAGCCCTTCTAAAGGCAAGTTGAGAGAGGGCCATGGTTAGTTGTTGGAAACTTCTTGGTATTGGATCCTTTGTTCTTGCAACTGTCCACGTTGGTTAGGTCACCATGTTCCTGTAAACATCCAACAAGACAGATGTTATTCTCTGTTCAGGTCAGGTCAGGGTCAGGTTATCCTGTATATTTCAAGCTATAGGCAACATTCTTTTACAAAAGGTGCAGAGCCAGCATGACTAAGCACAGGCAACAGAGCACAAAGGTTAAAGTAAGGTTAAAGCAAAAGGAACAGAGCTGGGCTTCCCTGGTGGCGCAGTGGTTGAGAGTCCGCCTGCCGATGCAGGGGACGCGGGTTCGTGCCCCGGTCCGGGAAGATCCCACATGCCGCGGAGCGGCTGGGCCCGTGAGCCATGGCCGCTGAGCCTGCGCGTCCGGAGCCTGTGCTCCGCAACGGGAGAGGCCACAACAGTGAAAAAAAAAAAAAAAGGAACAGAGCTAATATGGTGTCAGATTTGTTCTTCCCTATTAGAACAAGATGTTCCTCTGAAGCTGTTTCAGGAACAAAGACCAAATACTGTAACAAAAGATGCTTCCCTTGCTCTTATTGCTTAGGAAAGTACAAGGGTTTTAGGAGCTCTTTGCCAGAAACAGGACAAAGAACAAATAAATATATATTTCTTGTTATAAATCACAATATCACACTAATCTTGGGCCAAAATAAGGGTTCAGACTCTGAGGTCAGAGCCCAACCACGCAGGCTCCATGGTTCTGAGATTTAGGGGTCTATGATGAAGAGATTCCAAGTGTTATCACTGCCATGACAGCAACCCAGGGTCAAAGGCTTCAGAGCCCCAGGCACGGAGGTCCTGTAGATAACACATCCTTCCTTATGCCATTGTAATAAGGAAGAACAAATCTGACTCCATATTAGATCTGTTCCATTTTACTTTAAACTTTGTGCTTTGTTGCCTGTGCTTAGACATGCTGGCTCTACACATTTTGTAAAAGAATGTTGCCTATAGCCTGAAATATACAGGATAGCTTATTGGCAAGGCTCTTGACTTTTAAGAGTTCAGTCATATAGAGATAAAAAGTTGCAGAACAGAGATTAACATTTATCTTTTTGGAGGTTTACAGGAACATCATGACTTGCCCTAAGTGGACAGCTGCCAGAACAAAGGCTCCAACACCAAGAAGTCTGCAACAACTAACCATGCCCCTCCCTCACCTGGCCTTTAAATAGGCTTTGCTGAAAGCCTTTGGGGAGTTCAAGGTTTTTCTAATGCATGAGCTCCTCCTGTGGCCCTGCAATAAACTTTTCTCTGCTCTAAACTCTGTCATTTCAGTATTATTTGGCCTCACTGTGTGTCAGGCACATGGACTTGTGTTCGGTAACACCATCACTGCTACCACCATCTCCAGCAGCACCACTACCACCACCACCACCACTGTTCTTTTTCCCTGGAGGGCACCTTCCACCTGTTTGTAAGGGGGTTGAGGATTCTAGATGGGGGCTCTGGAGAGGTGTAGCCTTTGGGGAAACCACTACCAGGCTCAGCTCTGTTCAAGACATGCTGCGATTCACTCCCCACAGCTTCCTCCATTCTTCACACTGCAGCCCAAATGGTAACAATCCCTTTCTTTAAACCTTTAGTGGTTTTCATTGCATCTTTTTTTTTGGACCGTTTTTAGTTGTACCTTTATTCACCTTAGTTCATTACAAATGTACTTGTTTTAAAGATCCTATAGGGACTTCCCTGGTGGTACAGTGGTTAAGAATCCATCTGCCAATGCAGGGGACACAGGTTCGAGCCCTGGTCCTGGAATATCCCACATGCCACGGAGCAACTAAGCCCATGTGCCACAACTATTGAGCCTACGTGCCACAACTACTGAAACCCCCATGCCTAGAGCCTGTGCTCGGCAACAAGAGAAGCCACCACAATGAGAAGCCCACGCACCGCAACGAAGAGTAGCCCCTGCTCGCCACAACTAGAGAAAGCCTGCACGCAACAATGAAGACCCAACACAGCCAAAAATAAATAAATGAATAAATAATAAAGATCCTATAAATAGTGTCTACCCACTAATGTGGGATATAAGTCACCCCTCTCAGCATGGTATTTTTGTCTTTAGAAAGCAGAATTCTTATAGGAATCTTATTGATCACACAGTGGTTACAAGAATGTCAGATATAATGATGTATACAATCTAAACAGGACAGGCTGATTAAAAATGTACATAATGCAAAAATATACTTATTAAAAGTTAGCCATGGGGACTTCCCTTGTGGTGCAGTGGATAAAACTCTGCACTCCCAATGCAGGGGGCCCGGGGTTTGATCCCTGTCCAGGGAACTAGATCCCACATGCATGCCGTAACTAAGGGTTCGCATGCCACAACTAAGGAGCCCGTGTGCCACAACTAAGACCCAGCACAACCAAATAAATAAATATATATGTATATATTAAAAAAAATTAGCCATGAGGACAGATGAATGCAGTGGGAAGAGTAGTTGATTGGGGTTGACAGCCCATATACAGTGATACTGCTTTTTCTTCCTCCATTACAGTAAAAAACTGCCACTAATAGATACAGGTATTCCACACACATCTAACTACACAAAGGTAAGTGGTGACCTGCTATGTGTATAGTCTAAAGTGGGTCTGTGATCCTTCTGTGATAAGTCTCACAAAAATAGTACATAGTGAACCCCATGCAGGTAGTAGGAAACAATGGTTATCTATTCTAGTTAGACTTTGAAAATGTTTAACTTTTGACATTAATATCTGTAAAGAACATGTTTCCTTTTGCTGTTTTCAAAATTAACAGGCACATAGAGTGGAGGAATTTTGACGGTTGCTTTTCCTAACAGTGATAACTGAAATACTCTTTTTAAATTTTTTTAAATTTATTTATTTATTTATTTTTCACTGCATTGTGTCTTCACTGCTGTGCACAGGCTTTCTGTAGTTGCAGCAAGCAGGGGCTACTCTTTGTTGCGGTGCACATGCTTCTCATTGTGCTGGCTTCTCTTATTGTGGAGCATGGGCTCTAGGCACAGGGGTTTCAGTAGCTGTGGTACATGGGCTCAGTAGTTGTGGCACATGGGCTTAGTTACTCTGTGGCATGTGGGATCTTCCCAGACCAGGGCTCAAACCCGTGTCCCCTGATTTGGCAGGCAGATTCTTAACCACTGCGCTGCCAGGGAAATCCCTAAAATACTCTTTAAAATACTTTTTAATAACATATTTCAGTCACATACAACATAAAACGTGGATCATCTACAGCTTTAAGCTGAAAGGTAGAGGACATGCATCTGAATTTTAATGCTTTTACTTTCAGTATTCTGCAGTTTTCTACCTTTGCCCTGAAGAATGAAACTGATGTAACTGCTTGTTTATTTTCCATTTCATTTTGAATAACATTCAAATTCAGTTCTTTGGTCATCAAGGTTTTACCTGGTCTGGCTTCTGACTTTTCCAATCTTATCTCCTACTATTCCCCGCTCCACACTGACCTCTTTCAGTCCTTCAAACTTTACTAAGTGCATTTTTTGCATCAGAGTGTCAACCAAAAATATAATGCAGGAGGCTGCAAATAAGAAAGGAGTTTAGGGCTTCCCTGGTGGCGCAGTGGTTGAGAGTCCGCCTGCCGATGCAGGGGACACAGGTTCATTCCCCGGTCCGGGAAGATCCTACATGCCGCAGAGCAGCTGGGCCCGTGAGCCATGGCCGCTGAGCCTGCACGTCCGGAGCCTGTGGTCTGCAACGGGAGAGGCCACAACAGTGAGAGGCCCGCATACTGCAGGAAAAAAAAAAAAAAAAAAGAAAGGAGTTTATTTGGGGTCTTAAGAACTGCAATTCGAGAGACACAGATTCAGGTGAACCCAAAGGAGAGTTCTGAGGAAGAGAAAGGGTCAGGAGCTTATAAAGACAAAAAGACAAGGCTGTTAAAAGTTGCCTGGCAAGAACTGTGACTGACTCTGATAATGAGTCAGAAAATATTTGTCCTTAGGAATTACAAGTTGTTTTAGGGTAGGAGTCCAATAATTAGATAGACTATCACGAGTTATTTTAGGGTAAGGATCCAATAAGTATCTTGGGTTTCTGGCAGGTGTTCTGGATTACTTCATCAGGTCCAAAGGTCAGATTCCATCCGGGCTGAGATGTGCATAAGCCATACTTCCTTAATGGTCTCCTGGCTCCATTTTAGAGAGCTCTCTTAGCAATGCTGACTCCATTTTTATTTTCCTTTCACGAGAGTCTTTCTCTTCCCTCTGTCCCCAGATCTCTGCATGGTTAGCTCCTTTTTATAGTTCAGGTCTGAAGTATAAAACAATTAAATAGGGAAACAATTAGATTGGGGTTGGCTCTAATGCCATGGCATCCTATGTAAGCAAACCAAAATCTAAGCCTGTAAACGCCTCAAAGTTATGATATCAAAACACTTAACCAATAACAAAGAGCCAACTAAGCTTTAAGCTATAGCCAACCAAATAATTTCCTTCTTTGCTTTCTCCGTTGTAAGTCTTTCCTCCCAAATCCTATTAGCAGAGCACTCCTAACCACTTCTAGTTTGGCACTGCCCAATTCTAAGCATTTTTTGCTCAAATAAACTCTCAAAATTTTTAATAGGCTTCAAGTTATCTTTTAATAGGTTTCAGCAAAAATGTCACAGCCTCAGAGATGCCTCCCTTGACCATCCGAGCAAAAGTAATCCTTCTCTCATCTCTCAGCCTCTCCCGACACCCTCTCTCTCCCTGATCCTATCTTGTTCTTTATAGTCTTTATCTTATCTCCACATGTTGTTTGTTTGTGTGCTTGTTTACTATCTCTCACACTAAAATCTATACTCCAAGAGGACATGTTTGTTTACTGATACATGCTCCCTGGCACATAGTAGGTATTAAATATCTGTTTGAATGAATGTAATTAATGGATTTTAAAAGTCTGACTGTCTGACAGAAGTACCAAGCATTTGCTCCCATTTAAATGACCAATGAAAAATAACTGGTGATGCTAACTAGAAAAAGACAAGATTGTCTTTGCAGTGGGTCAGCATCCTGATGAAGGACAACAATTGCCATCCCTCTCAGTTACAAAACTGATCATTATTATGTTGGCATTACTAAGCTATTATTCTTAACTTTCAAAATGTTAATGATATTTAATTACTTTATCTAAAAATCAGGGCTTCCCTGGTGGCGCAGTGGTTGAGAGTCTGCCTGCTGATGCAGGGGACATGGGTTCGTGCCCCAGTCCGGGAAGATCCCATGTGCCACGGAGCAGCTGGGCCCGTGAGCCATGGCCACTGAGCCTGCGTGTCTGGAGCCTGTGCTCTGCAACGGGAGAGGCCACAACAGTGAGAAGCCCGCGTACCGCAAAAAAAATAATAATAAATAAATAAAAATAAAAATCAGTGGTCTGTTTATGAATTGGATATTTTCCACTCTATCTTTCTCTCTGGGCTCTAACAAGCCAACCTTTATAGATTGCATAAACTAGGATCCCTTGACCTCTGATTTCTGGTTGGGTTGAGGACGTGACCGCATCAGCAGATCAAAAGGAGAGGTAGAGAATGGGTTAGAGTATTTATTCTTCCAGCTCCCTGCTGGCTGGGTTGCCACAGGCTGTTTTCCTTAACTGACCCAAAGGCCATAGCTCCTTTTAGGTGGGTATGGCCATTCTCTCCAGATTTTGGTAACTTTCCCTCCCTGCCCTTTCAGGACCAGGAGAGGTAAGGGCTTCCTGCTATTGCTAGTCCTAAGGTATTGAAACATTATTACCCCTGCTTTCCCTTAACTGTGCCCAAACCTTTGTAAGCAGCCCCTTTATTAACACCTCCTTGCTTATCCTGTTTGAATTTGCCCAGCTGTTTCCTGCCTTGGATCTGGAGTCATACACTGTATGCCTCAAACTCATGAGAATTTGAAAGACATGGATCTATAGCCTAGAAACAAATTAAATCAAGGATCGAGCTAATGGAAAATTTTAACAATGCACAAGAACTCATGATCATGGGCACTATTGTTTCCAATTTGGAGTAAGACATAAGTTGAGATATAAAAAGAAATTAAATAAAAAGAACGCATGTTATTTTCACATTACCTTGAATTAAGGACACTCCCCCTGGGAAATAACCTGCATATGGTAGGATAATAAAGTAGTGGCTCATTTGGCTTATCTTTATTCTATTTGCCCTTAGCCCCCTTCAAAGTTATAACCTAAAGATCAGGTTTTAAAAAGGTACCAGACAAGGGATTGGCTACTTTCTACTCACATCTTTGCCATTTTCCTGCTCGGAAATCATAGATGTGGTCAAGATGGCAGAGTAGGGAGACCCTGAGCTCACCTCCTCCCATGGGCATACAAAAATTAAAACTATTTATAGAGCAACTATCTATGAGAATGACCTGAAGACTAGCAGAAATGATTTTCCACAACTAAAATATAAACAAGCAACCACAGTGAGATGGGTAGGAGGAGTGGAGACACAATATAGTCCAGACTCATACCCCTAGGTAGGCAACTCACAAACAGGAGGATAATCACAATTTCAGAGATTCTCCCCAAGGAGTGAGGGGTCTGAGTTCCACATTAGGCTTCCCAGTCCAGGGGTCTTATACCAGGAAGATGAGCCCCCAGAACATGTGGCTTTGAAGTCCAGTGGGGCTTGCTTATGGAAGAGCCAGAGGGCTGTAGGAAACAGAGACTACACTACTAAAGGGAGCATGCAAAATATCACATGCTCTAAGATCTAGCACAGAGGCAGTAATTTAAAAGGAGCCTGGGTCAGACCCACTTGCTGATCTTGGAGAGCCTCTGGGAGAGGCAGGAGGCAACTGGGAATCACCCCTGGAGACAGAAACTGGTGGCAGCCATTCTTCTAAATTCATTCTGCCATGAAGACAATGGTGTTGACAAGCACCAATTTAGAATCTTCCCTCTAGCCTATTAGCACCAGGGGTTACCTGCCCACCAGTGGGAAGGCATCAGTCAGTCCTGGACCCCCTCACCCCCAAGACCCAGCCTCTCTCATCAGTGGGTCAAGGGCACCCCCATAAGACTGTCAGCTGACTTTTCAAGCAGAAACTTTGCCGGCCGGTAGGGAGTAGGATGATATTCAAAGTGAATTAAAGGAAAAAAACCTATAACCGAGAATACTCTACCTGGCAAGGCTATCATTCAGATTTGAAGGAGAGATAAAGAGTTTACAGACAAGCAAAAGCTAAAAGTTCAGCATCAATAAATTGGCTTTATGAGAAATGTTAAAGGGACTTCTCTAAGCAGAATATAAAAGACCCCAGCAAGACATGTGAAAACTACGAAAAGGAAAAATCTCATTGGTAAAGGCAAACATACAGTAAAGTTAACAGATCAACCACTTGTAAAGCTGGTAGGAAGGTTAAAAAACAAAAGTAGAAAAGCATCTATACTCACACTAAGTATTTAAGGGATATACAAAACAAAAATATGTAAAATATGATGTCAAAAGTATTAAACGTTGGTTGAAAACATAAAAGAAAAAGAAGAAAAAAAGTTAAACAGTGGGAGCAGAGTAAAATTGAAAGGTTGTTAGAATGCATTCAAACTTGAGATCATCAACTTAAAATAATCAAGTATATGTATATAGGTAATTATATATAAACCTCATGGTAACCACAAACCAAAAACCTACAATCGATACACACTCATAAAAAGAGAAAGGAATCCAAACATAACACTAAGGATAATCATCAAATCACAAAGGAAGAGTGCAAAAGAAGAAAGGAAAAAAAAGAACTATAAAAACAACCAGAAAACAAGAAACAAAATGGCAATGAGTACACACCTATCAATAATTACTTTAAATGTTAATGGACTAAATGCTCCAACCAAAAGACAGAGTGGCTGAATGGATACAAAACCAAGACCTATATATATGCTACCATCAAGAGACTCACTTCAGATCTAAATATACACACAGACTGAAAGTGAGGGAATGGAAAAGATATTCCATGCAAATGGAAATGAAAAGAAGGCCTGGGTTAAAAATACTTATATCAGACAAAATAGACATTAAAAAAAGACTGTAGGACTTCCCTGGTGGCGCAGTGGTTAAGAATCCACCTATCAATGCAGGGGACAAGGGTTCAATCCCGGTTGATGATGCCATGGAGCAACTATGCCCACGAGCCACAACTACTTAGCCTGCGCACCACAACTACTGAAGCCCGTGAGCCTAGAGCCCGTGTTCCACACCAAGAGAAGCCGCTGCAAAGAGAAGCCCACGCACCGCAACAAAGAGTAGCCCCCACTTGCGGCAACTAGAGAAAGCCCGCGCACAGCAACAAAGATCCAATGCAGCCAAAAATAATGTTTATAATAATAAATAAATAAATTTACTTTTTAAAAAAAGACTAACAGGAGACAAAGAAGGATATTACAGGATAAAGCAATCAATCCAACAATAAATATAACTTATTATATTTATAATAATTGTAAATATTTCTGCACCCAACATAGGAGCACCTAAATACATAAAGCAAATATTAACAAACATAAAGGGATAACTTGACAATAACACAATACTAAAGGACTTTATTACTCTTCTTCCAATTTTATTGAGATATAATTGACATATAGCACATATAAGTTTAAGGTATACAGCAAAATAATTTGACTTACCTCATGAAATGATTACCACAAAAAGTTTAGTGAATATCCATCATCTCTTGAGATATGAAATTAAACAGAAAAAATGTTTTTCCTTGTGATGAAGAAAATCTTAGCATTTACTCACTTAGCTTTCTTTTTCTCTTTTTTCTTTTTTCTTTTTCTGCAAAATGCTTTACTGTTTTCATTTGGTCCAAGGCTTGGGAGAGGGTTCCAGGGTGGTTAAAAAGCTGCCTAGAGGCTGCAGAGTGGGACTTCAGGTAGAAGCTCTGACACCAGAGGGGCTTCTCAAATGTTTCTGGGCTTCAAAGGCTCCTAGTCATGCTTGCAGTTAAGCCTTTTAAGGCTTTCGAAGAGATACTCACCCACCCCAGCCTGGGGACCAGCCAGCCTGCAGATGTTGGTCAGGTGGTCGCCCAGTTTCTAGATGAGTTTCACCTCCTCATCTAGGAAGTGGCTCTACAGGAAGTCACAGAGGTGGGGGTCTGCACGGGCAGAACCCAGGGCATGCAGATCCAAAAGGGCCTGGTTCAGGTTGTTTGCCATGAGTATAGCAACTTCCTGGGTTTTACCCCTCTCATCTTGAGGTGGCTTCTGCACATCCTGGAAGAGGGTGTGGCTGCCACAATGGTTTTGCATTTTCAAGAGACGGTCCCGCCGTGCCCTTGCGATTCTCCTTGGCTAGTTCATGGAAATAGTGGCCCACGCCCTCCAGGGCCACATAGTCACGGTGGAAATTGAAGCCCAGAGAGAGGTAGGTGTGGGAGGCCCACACATGCATGTTAATTCTGACGAATCTGGGAGGTCATGTTTGTAAGGAGTTGAGGCCAAAAAATGGTATTGGCTGGTGCCAGTGGCTGATTCTGAAGGTTGCAACTGGAAAAAAGGTTGAAGGATGGTTGCAGAGGCTGGAGCATGGAGGCATCCCTGGGTCTGTTCAGTCCAGATACTGTTGAAGCAAGAGACAGATCCGTGGGACCCCAAGCACACTGTGACTTAACTTTCATATATAATATTCAGCAGTGATAATTATATTTATCAAGTTGTACATTACACCCCTAGTACTTATTTATCTTATAACTGGAAGACTGCCTTCATCCACTTTCCCCTCCACACTCACTGCCTCTGGTAACCACAAATCTGATCTCTTTTTCTATGAGTTTGTTTGTTTATGAAATATAATTGACCTACAATGATATGTTAGTTTCTATTACACAACATAGTGATTAGATATTTCTATACATTTCAAAATGATCGTTATGATAAATATAGTTACCATCTGTCACCATACAAAGATATTACACAATTATTGACTATATTCCCCACAGTGTACAACTCATACCCATGACTCATTTATTTTATAACTAGAAATTTGCACCTCTTAATCTCCCTCACCTATTTCTCTTCTCCCCACAAGTCCTCCCCTCTGGCAACCACCTGTTTGTTCTCTGTATCTATGACTCTATCTCTGTTTAGTTATGTTTGCTCACTTGTTTTGGTTTTCAGATTCCACATATAAGTGAAATTATACAGTATTTGTCTTTCTCTGTCTGATTTAATTAATTTCACTTAGCACAAGATCCTCTAAGTCCATCTATGTTGTTCCAAATGACAAGATTTCATTATTTTTTATACCACATCTTCTTTATCCATTCATCTATTGATAAGCACTTAGGCTGCTTCCATATCCTGGCTATTGTAAATAACACTGCAGTGAACATAGTGGTGTGTATTTTTTTGAATTAGTGTTTTTGTTTTCTATGGATAAATATCCAGGAGTGGAATTGTTGGATCATATACTAATTCCATTTTTAACTTTTTGAGGAATCTCCATACTGTTTTCCATAGTGGCTGCACCAATCTACATTCCCAACAGCACTGCATGAGGATTCCCTTTTCTCCACGTCCTCACCAACACTTGTTACTTGTCTTTTTGATAATAGCCATTCTGACATGTGTCAGGTGATAGCTCACTGTGATTTTGATTTGTATTTCCCTGATGATTAGTGATGTTGAACATCTTTTCATGTATCTGTTGGCTATCTGTGTGTCTTCTTTGAATAAATATCTATTCAGGTCCTCTGCTTATTTTTTAATCTGATTTTTTTTGTTGTTGTTGAGTTGTATGAGCTCTTTGTATATTTTGGATATTAACCCCTTATCAGATATACTGTTTTCAAATATCTTTATATTCAGTAGATAGCCTTTTTGTTTTGTTGATAGTTTCCTTTGCTGTGAAAAGCTTTTTAGCTTGATGTATATAGTCCCACTTGTTTATTTTGCTTTTGTTTCCCTTGCCTGAGGAGACATACCCCCCCCCCCAAATATTGCTAAAACCAATGTCAAAGAGCATACTGCCTATGTTTTCTTCCAGGATTTTTATGGTTTAGGACTACATTTAAGCCTTTAATCCATTTTGAGTTATTCAAATATATGGTGTGAGAAAGCAGTCCAGTTTGATTCTTTTGCACATAGCTCATGACTACATGCTTAAGAATCCAGCTGTACAGCCTGATTGCTTGGCTTCAAATACCAGCTTTACCACTGATAAGTCAAGTGGACTTGGGCAGGTTTCTTACTCTCTTTGGACCTCTGTTTCCTCATTTGGAAAATGGGTGATAATGATAACGATACCTACCAATCAGGGTTACCTTGAGGATTATATGAGTCAGAACTGTAAAATGCTTACTGTGTGCAAGGTATTATTCTAATCACTCAATAAATATTCATAGTCGTCATCGATACTGTTAAAAGAAAATTTTCCAGAGATAATTTACTGATCAAGTAGGCTTTTATTCAGCAATTCATAAATGGGGCAGCATCTAATCTAGCAGATAGAAAGGAGCTCAAAAGAGCCATACAAGGCAAGAAATGTTTACAGACCAAAGCAAGGAGGTATAAGGAAGTGACACTGGGCATTTGCTGATTGGTTTTAACCAATGGCAGTGTTACTTCCATTATATGGAGCAAAGGGAAATCCTGGAGCCACATCAGGTTAACTTCTACTGAGCAGGCAAGCGTTGACTGGTTGGCCTAGGTCTTCCATTGGGAGAGCAGAGAGGATAGAAACTAAGTTAAACTCTGGTTTGCAAATGTGGGGGCTTTACATAAATGATTCCATCTTGGGCCTAACCTGGTCACTTTAACAATAGCCAACTGAAGTGACTTGGGGTTAGTAATAGATGATGATGTACATGTTATACTGAATTGAAAATTAATATTAGAGGAGCAATTGCTGTTGTTTTTTTAAATTAATTAATTAATTAATTTATGGCTGTGGTGGGTCTTTGTTGCTGCGTGTGGGCTTTCTCTAGTTGTGGTGAGCAGGAGATACTCTTCATTGTGGTGCGTGAGCTTCTCATTGCAGTGGCTTGTTGTTGCAGAGCACGGGCTCTAGGCATGCAGGCTTCAGTAGTTGTGGCACATGGGCTCAGTAGTTGTG
This sequence comes from Lipotes vexillifer, assembly GCF_000442215.2. Taxonomy (NCBI): domain Eukaryota; kingdom Metazoa; phylum Chordata; class Mammalia; order Artiodactyla; family Lipotidae; genus Lipotes; species Lipotes vexillifer. Next base: position 794,169 of record NW_006779068.1, on the reverse strand, counting down.
GCTCGCGAGCTCTAGAGTGCAGGCTCAGTAGCTGTGGCGCATGGGCTTAGTTGCTCCACGGCATGTGGGATCTTCCTGGTCCGAACCCATGTCCCCTGCCTTGGCAGGCGGATTCTTAACCACTGCGCCACCAGGGAAGTCCGCAACTGCTGTTTTGAATCCAGATATAATCAGTATGGCTTAAGAGTGAAGAACCTAACTCATGGCCTATTCTTATATTTTGAGATATGACATGTAAAGATGATTTGAACAATTTATTGCCATCTGCTTATGTGCACACATGTTCTTATTATTGACCCAATATTCACTTATATATAGCATAAGAGATATACTTAATCATTTTATATATATATATACTTAATATATATTTGTATACACACACTAGGAATGAATAACATGATTTAAGGAAAGTAATATTGTTTATTATTCTTATATAACCTGCCCAGAGGAACAAACTCTAGTTTTCTTTATATGGTATCTAGGGAAGGAAATGGAGAAGGTTCTGATTAGAGGTAACTACAGTAAAGTGGACACAGCAAAGAGGCGAGAAAGGAAAAATGACATCTTGCCCCTTGCCCAGCCTGTCCACAAATCACTGAGCATGCACCAGAAAAGACTTCCATTCCTAATAACCTTGCATTCCAAGATAAACAATGAATAATAGGAACCTCCTAAAAGCCCTGACTAACAGGAAATCCTAAAAGCTTTGCCTCCTGAGATAAGCCACAAAAACAAGAACATCCTGTTTTCCTTACCAAAAGACAGGAACATCTTGTTCTTATCCAATCTGAATTGTCAACTGCTGTATCTGAACTGAAATATCTGCCATATCATCTGAGCTACAATTTCCTCTCATTCTATTTGATGAGCCACTATTTCTAAAGGCCTGGTTCCTTTGCACTGCTAATAAAAATGTTTCCCTGTGTTCACTATTTGTCTCTGAATTTTATTTTGACAGAGTTCCTGAATAGTCAGTAGTAGTAACTGATTCTCTTGGGAAGTCCTGAGGTCAGATGCACCAAGAGCCAGCCTCATGGGGGGGGGGCACTTGTGCAGCTGCACAGGCCCCACCCCTGGTTTAATGCTCTGCTATCACCGTCTTGAAATTCTTAATCACTTTTATATTGCTGGTCCTGGATGTACCATAAACCTCTCTCCTAAGCACCCAAACAGAGTAGAAAGAGCATGGTCTTTGGAGTCTGACACACCTTTTTATCTGGGAAAGTTCTCACTTTATACAATAGCATGATACTTCAGACTGATGATTACGTGAACTCATGTAAGTATTTATCATGTTTGACATCTGGGTAAATAGGTCCATAAATAATAGCTCTGAATTGCCCCATTTTACCTTCTTTGAAGTAGAGCTATATAGCCTTATACAATCTACTTTTCTTCTGAGCATGAATCTAAATAGAAGCAGCAATTCATTTGAACAAGTATTCATTTGAGTGAGAGTTGGGATACAGTACTCAAAACTTCAAGTTGCGAGCTTTCAAAGATGCGAACGTTCGTTCACACGTCCAATCACGCAAGTTAGTTCACATGTCTTGCGTACATTGTCACATGCGTGCATCCACAACAACTGGTTGTGGTTTTGTGTACTTTACTGTACAGTACTGTATACAGTACAGTAGTACAGTATCTTTATTTCAAGCCCATGACATCTGGAAGCAAGAGTAAAAGCAGCAGTGATATAACTGGTACTACTGTATTTTTCAAGGTACCGTACGGTAAGATTAAAAATTTTTTAATTTTTTGTTTTTTATGTATTATTTGTGCAAAACGTATTATAAACCTATTACAGTGCAGTACTATATAGCCGATTGTGTTAGTTGGATACCTAGGCTAACTGTTGGACTTACAAACGAATTGGACTTACGAACACACTCTCGGAATGGAACTTGTTCATATGTAGGGGACTTACTGTACTTACGCGTTCATTCCCTCACCTCCCATTCATTCCTCTCATTACAATCAGGCTACATCCTCCACCACCACCTCAGTGACCCTCAGTGACCTCCTTGCTGCTAAATCACCTTCAAGTGTTATCTTAGTTGACCTCTCTGTAGCATGTGACAATTTTGGTGATGTTTATCTTCTGTAGTACCTATTTTTTCCCTTCCTCTTTAGCTATTCCTTCTCAGTGTCAATTGCCAGCCAATTGCTATTCCTCAGCTATCTCTCCAAGGACTGATTGTTCTCTATATACAACTCTATATACAGCTGTTGAGTGAGCTCATCTATTCCTATACCTTCAATTTCTGTCTATATGCTGGTGACTCCTGTTATGAATATGTAACTGTTAGGCTGTTTGAGGCAGCAAGAAGCAGAAAACTCAAGTCAACCAATTTTATCAACAAAGGGGATTAACTGAATTATATAACAGAAAGTCGTGTTGAAATAAATTTCTAGGTCCAAGATGAGGCTGCTCCTGTCCAGGACGGCATGTCAACAAACCCAAACTTAGGTAATTTTCATGTTCCTATAAATGCTCTGCTTGATCAGTAGCACAGTGTATCCAGCCAGCCAATCCCCAACTGCCAAGAAACTGTGATGATTTCCTTGTTTTCAGACATGCAACACCAGCCAATCAACTTAAGCCAAATACTCTTTCCTTATTCCCTGACTGACCTGCTAGCCTTATAAGGAAATCCCTGACCTCCTAGCCAATCAATCATGCCACTTCCTCATTGCTGCTTCAAACACTGTGTAAAATGCACTGCTGCCCAAACATCCCTCAGGAAGAATGCTCCACTGTTTGTGAAGTACAGTCTTCCCCCAAATCCATAATTGTTTCCCCTTGAATAAAGGATATCAAACTCCTTGCGAAATTGTTTTATTTTTGTCATCTGATAGTAAAGAGGAGGGGTGGTGTTCATGCATGATTCAGTCAGGTCTCCGGCTGTCTTCCTGTGATTCTCTTACTCTGTTTTCCTGTTTAACTTCATTCAAAACGACAATGATGAGAGAACAGAGTGTTGCTTCACAAAGCATCATACAAATAAATATGAGGAAACTTCTTTCCCAGAAATCTCTCTCCAGAAAAACTTTTCCTGCTTCTTATTGGCCACGAATGAGTCACATGCCCACGTGCCCATTCTTGAACCCATCTTGGTGGCTGAGGGAATATTGTGGTTTCTTGATTAATCTAGGCCTGCTAACCTTTGAATCAATTACTATAGTAATCACTGATTAGCCTTAATCTGGACCCACCACTGAAGATGAAGTCAGTCCCCAAACCACATTGTTGCCAAAAAATAAGGTAGGAATGAGATGAGTACGTTAGGGCAACCACAACATACATCAGACCTATATTATTCAGTGGCAAGAAACTCAAATTCTTGACATAGTTATCTAGGTACCTGAGAGGCTAGTTTGTAAATTGTAGGCCCTAAAATCTGCAGGAAATAATTGTAAAAACACTTCTAAGAATTGTGATATCATGAGGGTTTACAAATCTTTGACCTTTAAAATAATTGGCTAGAAATAACTAGGACTTTGTTATCTTACCATTTTATATAATTGACATTTTCTTAAAAAGAAAAAAACAGGGGGCTTCCCTGGTGGCACAGTGGTTGAGAGTCTGCCTGCCGACACAGGGGACACGGGTTCGTGCCCCGGTCCGGGAAGATCCCACGTGCCGTGGAGCGGCTAGGCCCGTGAGCCATGGCCGCTGAGCCATGGCTGTGAGCCATGGCCAGAGCCTGTGCTCCGCAATGGGGGAGGCCACAACAGTGAGAGGCCCGCGTACCGCAAAAAAACAAAAACCATTAAAAAGCAGCTGTGACATTTTCTTTTGACTATCTAGAAGAACGCAGGCACCCAAAGTATAACACCTCATAATACTGGGGCAGTGACCTGCACTTTTCTGGTGTTGAAGAATCAGGTAATCAGCAGGGAGACCTAGATGAATAGCTGTGTAGCATTCAAGCTGGGCAGCACTCAACAGATAGGAAGGACCATGAAGTCTGCCCTTATCTGATCTGTCAAGGTCTTCCAAGGTCCAAATGACTCCCAGAGCAGCAGACGATTCCTCCCCCAAAGTACTGAATTCATAAGTAAATATATGTACTATTGCTGCTATTCAATCTCACCTCTAATAGCAAAATGGCATAATTTCCAGATCTATAGCCCCAAGGTTATATCTTCCATAGACACTGCAAAATTCCTATGTCCAAAATTTAATCTCCCCTTCTCTTCAAAAAACCCCTGTAATCCTCTCAGCTCATTAAAATGGCACCATGTCACCCAATTCTCCAAACCCAAAGCCTAGAAATTAGCCTTGACACTTTCTCTTTTCCCTCCACTCCAACCAATCTCTAAATCCTATTGGCTCTATTTCCATTACCTCTTGAATCTGTCTATCCAGTCTGCTGCTATTAGTTTAGACTATTAGCAAAATACACCTTTCTAGTCTCCAAGTCTCCATCTGTGACCGCTGCAATTCGTTTACTACTTAACAGCTAGAGTTCTTTCAAAAACTCATCCTTCCTATGCATGTACTGTCCTTGCTTAAAACCTATCTATGACTCTGCACAAAGTACTTCAGACAAAGCCTAAACTGTTTAACGTAACACAGGTCATCATGCCCCCATTTTAGTTTTCTAGATCAGAAGGCAAGCCACCACAGCCATCCAACCCTGGCCGCTGCCTGTTTTTGTAGTTTTCAATGTAAGCTTTTTACATTTTTTAATGGTTGAAAAAAATCAGAAGATGAATATTTCATAACACTGACAACTACATGAAATTCAAACCTCAGCCTCCATAAAGTTTTATTGGAACACACCTCCCCCACCCCCGCCATTCATATGGTCTATGGCTGCTTTTGAGCTACAAGGTGAGTAGCTGTGACCTCCTAAGGTCAAGGATGAAACCCAGTCCTCCTAAAAACGAGTTTCCCCGCCAAGTTTATGATTAACCTCTCTTGTCCAAAACTTATTCCCTTTCTTGTCCTGCCCCTGTTCCCCTCAGGATTGAGAAGTATCAAAGAAAAGTGGGACTGAAACAAAGCAGGACCCTGTGAGGCCTTCCTGGGTACAAACTTCTCATATCCCCTTTTTCTTGCTTGGCCTTCCATGAGTTCCAGAGCAGACTCAAGCAGTTAATGATTAGAACAATAGCCACAGAACTCCTAGCTCTCCTGAAGTGATATAGATAACAATCTGATGCATATCTTTGAGTTGTTCTGCAGAAACTAAGATCCCCAACCAGGTAGAGGATGTTGAACACACGCTGACCACAAGCACACAGACCCCCTAGACTGGATGGAACCAGAAGGATGGTAATTAATATTCCCCAAACATCACCCTGTTACCTCACTACCAACCAATCAGAAAAATGTCTGTGAGCTGATCATGCACCCTGCCACCCTCACCTGTAGTGTTGCCTTTAAAAACTCTTGCCTGAAAGCCATCAGGTGAGTTCCGGTCTTTTGATCATCAGCTACCTGTTCATCTTGCTTGGCGCCCTGTACTTTCCCTCACCACAACCCAGTTGTCAGTAGATCAGCTTGGCTTCAGGTAGGACACGCGGAGCCCAGTTCGGGTCAGCAACAAGGGATGTCCCACAAAACCTAAAATATTTATTTTCTGCCCCGTTATAGAAGAAATTTGCCTGTTCCCTTCTCTACACGCACCTCACCACTCTCCACTGTAGCCATCCTGAACTATTTGCAGTCCCTAACAGACCACGTTTTTCTCTCAACCTGCTCCCCCCACCCTTCCATGGGTGTTCCGGTAGAACTAACTCCATCTTAGTATTTAACAGTTGTTCTGATTGTCTTTTTACTTGTCTGGTTCAAGGTTTCACCACTGAATCCTCAGCACCCAGCACAATCCCTGCCCTCCTTCAGTGCTTGGTAAGTGCGTGCTGATTGAATAAGCAGCATCCTGGAGATGAACAAGACTGGGTTCCAACTTTCAAAAGCTTACAAAAGGAAGACATATAAACAACAAATTAATCTATAAGGAAGAATGAAAAAGCACCAAAAAGTAGCAAGTACTCTGCAGCATAACCAAGGAGAGACAATTCCACCTGGGGAAAGGTCCCTCTTCTTTAGAAACCTTTCTATTCAAACACAAGCCCCTGTCTCCGTGATGAAATGCTTACTGAGCTTTTTTGTAGGCACGTAATGTCCTCATCTGTAAAATAAGGCTAAATAATTCCAACTTCACAGGATTAAAAGAATATGGTTAATTACTGAAAGCACGCAGCTCAGTGCGTGCTTTCTTACAGAAAGTGCTCGGCAAACGGCAGTCACTCTCGGATCCGCTAAAACTCTCTGTTTGACGGTCACTGAGTCTGTATCCAAGGGGGTCCCCGGTGTGCATCGCCAGATGCTCGGCCCAGCATCAAACGCATCCCTGTAGTAAGAGCAGCGACCTCGCAGACACGCGCGGCTCCAGGGGTACCGGGCTAAGTCGCGCGCCGGGCTGGCCGACTAGGGAAAGCGCCGGAGCCGGGCCGCAGGTCTGCAGAACGACAACTGCCGCAGCGCTTCTCTGAGAGCAAGGCTCCTTTCCATTTTACCCCGCCGCCGCTCCGGCGCAGTGCGCCGGGCTCCGCCCCAAAGGGGCTCGGCAGTCGCCAGCGCGCCCGCGCCTGGTCACCGGAAGAGGCGGGCGACGTCACAAGGGCCTACGCGTCTCGCCGGGGCAGGAGTTGACAGACGGTCTCTGGCTGGATTTCGACGGCCCCGGCACCGCGGAAGAGGCTTCCGAGGGCGGCCGCGATGCCGAGCCAGCAGCGGGTCAGTCAGCTCCTGGATCTGTGAGTCCGCCCCGGCCCGCCTCCCTGTCGCCCCGCCCCAGCGCCGCCTGCGCCCGCCGCCGCGCGCGGCTCCCCTTCCCCGCCCCCTTCTTGCCTCCCACCGAGGAGGCGCCGCGGGTGTTTCCGGACCTGGGTCGCTGATTTTGTCTTCTCCTCGCTGAGGACCGTCGTACCAGGGGAGCTGCCCGGCAGGCTTGCCCCTCTGGACCCCGATAGATGTCCTATCAGTCAGCCTTGACAGCTCCACTCCCGGGCGGTTCCTGGCAGCGGCCTGTCTCTGACGGGAGCTGAAAGCCTTGGTAAAACAAAACAAAACAAAAAACAAAATACTGGATGGGGCTCTCAAAAGCCTTCAGCAAAGTTCCACCCAGTTACTGTAACAGGGATAAATATTGATTCTTTGACACAGCGCTCAAATCCTTGATTGTGCTTGCTGGGTTCAGCTCCCGGTTTTGCTGTTATTCTCCAGTTGTGTGACTATAGGAGAGTAATTTCACCTCTCTGGGCCCTAGTTCTTGATCTACAAAATTAGTATAATAACAGTACCTATCTCATGGCGTTGTAGTGAGCAATAAACTTAACATATTTAAATCCTTAGAAGGCTACCTAGTATTAAAAGGATTAACCTCCTTACTACTTAACAGCTAGATTAACACCTAGTATTAAAAGGATTAACCTCCTAATTAAAAGGATTAATTAATTAAAAGAAATTTCAGAGAGCTTTACTTGATATGAATATTTTATTGAGGTAGAAACCAGAAGCACAGAGGCATGTAGTTACAGGATGGCTTATAAAGTGAGCGCGAGGAAGTTGTTTAACCTTTACAATGGTTATTACGTTGGGAGTTTACAGACAGCAGGGGATTGGTTAAAAGTGATTATCTTACGCTATTTTAAGAAGACAATTTACGTTGATTATTAGAGGCATTTACAAGGAATAACCTGTTAAGTGTCACTTATGTTCATGATATAAACTCGATTTGGTTTCGCTTATGCGGTCTAACTGGCTTGGTCAGCTTGGGGGATTTTCAAGCCTGGTCTCCGTTTATTTTATTTAAAAAGTCCCCGACTTTTGGTCTTTCTCTTGGCAAGCTGAGAGTGTGAACCAGTATGGTGTTACTCTCACTACCCCTTTGATGTAGTCCTTGGGATGGATGGTCATGTAATTGCTGTTAACCGGCAGTTACATAGTCACCCTGAACATGGTCAGTGGGATCATTGAGTTCTTCCAGTTGTCTAATCCTGATGGATAACATATGATATGTGAGTAGTCGCTGAAAGACATTTAAACTCTTGAGAGGATACAAGGCACTAGGGAGGTTAATATAATGACTATGAAGGGAATAGTAGTCAAGGATTGAAAGATTCTCCAGAGCAGAGATTCCCAGGAGCCATGATTTAACCAACTAAATAATCAAGGGAAGAAGCATTGCCTATTTGATTAAAGACTGGCATCTGATCTTTAAGATCTTTTTGATATATTAACATAGAAACAACTTTTTTTTTTTTACCAGTTACAGTACATGCACTTCTGTCTTGGGTGGTTAGGGTGTCTAAGGCTACGCAGTTGTCTAAAATAACTCTGGCTAAAGAATTTACAAATTCTTGATGTAACTAGAGATTTTGCAGAGGATAAGGTCTCTCCCAGTGAGGTTTAAGTGCAGTCTTTTGTTGGTGTCCTTTCCAATAAACTGAGTCTCTGGGTTCTAATATATGGGGCACATTGTCTTCTTTGGAAGCAGATCACAGAAAGCTTTATGGACCTGTGGAAATAAGCCTTTCAATATTGCATTAGTGCCTTATAGTACTGAACTATGTCATGATTACTTAGGATGGGATAAACATGAGGATGTCTTATTTTAGGAGGCGGTGCTATAGGTAAGCTTCCATCTAAGTAGGCTTCTATATGGTGTGAGCAATCAAGTATTCAATAAGAAGCATTTCTATGGAAACAAAAAAAGGCAAAGATTAAAGATTAGTTGGAACAAATTATAAATGTAGTTGTTGAGTCTAGAGAGCAGCCTGTCGAGAAAATTTTTGGAATTGAGCTCGGATTTTTAGATGAAGGTGGAATGAAGGTGGCAGTTTCAAACTGATAGATTTTCCTGGTTTACTGTTTGAATGTCTTTGATGATGTCATCAGGTGTTCTGCTGAGCTCTGAGTGGCCTACATAGAAGTAGGTATGAAGGTTGTCTTGTCTATACATGATCTGTTGTGACTTCTCTGAAGTCTATATCAAGACTGATAGCTTTAGCTTGTAGGCTTTGAGGAAAAGGACAGTTTTAGTTTTTATTTCAAGTCAGAAGGGTAGGAGAAAATTGAAAATATTAGTTTGGAGAGTCATAGCCAGATATTGGGGAAAACTAGAAGAGTTCAGGACCCAGTCCAGTTAGATACAAAACCTCAAAGACAATAAACAGGACTCGAATTTGATTATGAATATGCCAAAGTTTTCTGATTAAACATAATTTTTCTCTCTGTAGTCACCTCATTTTTACCAGAGATAATCATAAGTAATTTGTTTGTAAAATAAGTCTAATCACTTTAAACTTGGCTTGTTACTTACATAAGTGCAGCAAGAACAGTGATTTTATGCACATTCTCAAATACGATACTCCAGTCAAAGCTTTGGTAATATCCAAGGGGCTTTACTGGCTCCATAAAGTCCACTTTAGATCCTTAAAACTGTCTTAATAAGTAAACTCAGGTTAGATCTTTAAAAGTCTCTTTATGCTAAGAAGACAAGCCAAGGACTTGTCCAGTTGTGTCCTGTTACAAAGAGAACAGATTCTTATTGAATTTATGCAAATATCTATATTGCCATGAAAATAAGAATACTCAGTAAGGGTTTTTTTTTTTTAATTTGTTTGTTTTAATTCTGAAGGGATCAGGTAAGGAGAAAAAGTAAATGTTTCACTTTTGCTTTTAAAAGTATACTTTACCAAATTGTTTTAAGTTTAGATAGCTTAGAAGGAGAGGAAAAAAAGGGTTCTTTAAATCTGGAAAACAAGCATTGAAACAGTGTTTCAAATAAAGTCATAAAAGTTATAATTATTTTCATCAGTTCATTTGGTCCCATGTAATTAATCCTTGTTTTTCTTGATCTTGGGTTAGCAGTTTTATGAATTAAGCAGTTTCTCCATTAGAGTTCTAGAAATTCTTACTCAGTTTAGTGGTATGAGCTTAAAGTTATCAGAAACCTGTATTCCGGAGTACTTGTCAGGGTCCTTTCCATGAATCTCCATAAAGACAAAGCATTTTGGCCTGTAGTTGATTGTAAATGCTTTACTGTGAAGCAAAACTTAGTTACCTATTCAGCCAAAGTGACAACTAAAAGATTTCAAAAGCAAATACAGAAAGTTACATAGTTGTAAAAGACAAAACAAAACCAAAAAAACCTTACCTCTTGTAATGTTGTAAAGATTCAGTTTCCCTAAGTAGTTAAGGACCTGATAAAGGTAACATGAAGCACAGGAAATGATTTTGCTAAGACACAGAATCTTTAGTTCCTAGACAGTTTACACAAAAGGTAAAGAAAAACCTTTTATAATACAGTAAGTCTCCTACATACAAACAAGTTCTGTTCCGAGAACGCGTTTGTAAGTCCAGTTTGTTCATAAGTCCAACAAAGTTAGCCTAGGTGCCCAACTAAAACAATCGGCTGTATACTGCTGCTTTTATGCTTACTTCCGGACATCCTGGGCTTGAAATAAAGATACTGTACTACTGTACTCTGTACAGTACTGTTCAGTAAAGTACGCAAAAACACAACCCTTGTAGAGGATGCACACATGTGACTATGTATGCCAGACACGTGAACTAACTTATGTGATTGGACATGGGAATGCACGTTCGCATCTTTGAAAGTTTGCAACTTGAGGGTTCATATGTAGGGAACTTACTGTATCTTATTAAGAGCAGACCAATAATTTAAGAAACTTTGTGCTTTTAACACAGAGGGTAAAAACGTTCTAGTTTGTTTCAGTTTATTATTGAGCTCATTTTTTAAAATGCTTATAAATAATTTTAGCTAACTTTGACCTTCCAACATAAAATTTCTAAACAAGCACTTTCTATATCCATTTAGAGTTTTTGTTATTCCTTTTCTCTTTCTCATTCTGGAATGAACAGTAATTTTACTTCTTCAAAATTACTGTACAAAATTACTTTCTTTTTTCCATAACAAAAACACAACCTATATTCTTTGCATGCTCTTCTAAAAATACATCCCATTTTCCTCTCATACTTTGTATACAAAGTATACTTTCTTTCATTCTTGTATTCTTTTATTCTTGTTTCTAATATTTTTTATATATTGATTATAAATTTTAACCTTTATTAACATTTATTTTCCAGTGAAAACTAGGAAGCATGCAGTTGTGAACTGTCATAATAGCAGCATCCTACAGTAGATTAGCACATTCATGAATACATAATTACAAAAAATTATATTTTTTAGAGACGTTTTCTCACAGTACAATTTTTTCTTACAGTTTTGTGGAGCTATAATTGACATACAGCACTCTGTAAGTCTGAAATGTACAGCATAATAACTTACATACACAATAATTTTAGTGAACATCTATTATTTTATACAGATACAAAATTAAAGAAATAGAAAAAAGGGTTTTTTCCTTACGATAACTCTTAGAAATTATTCTCATAACAGCTTTCATATGTAACATACAGCAGGGTTAATTATATTTATCATGTTGTGCATTATATCCCTAGTACTTATTTATCTTATAACTGGAAGTTTGTAGGTTTTGACTGCCTTCATCCAATTCCCCCTGCCTCTGGTAACCACAAATCTGATCTCTTTTTCTATGAATTTGTTTGCTGTTTGTTTTTGAAGTATAATTAATCTACAACACTATGTTAGTTACTGTTACACAACATAGTGATTCAGTATTTCTATACATTTCAAAATGATAACCATGATAAATCTAGTTACAGTGTCACCATATAAAGATATTATATAGTTGTTGACTATATTTGCCACACTGTACATTTCATACCCATGACTCATTTATTTTGCTGCTGGAAGTTTTGTACCTCTTAATCTTCCTCACCTATTTTTTTTCTGCCCGCCATCCCCTTCCCTCTGGCAACCAGCTCTTTGATCTCTGTATCTATAACTATTTCTGTTTTGTTTGTTCAGTTTTGTTTTTTAGATTCCACATATAAATGAAAGTATACAGTATTTGTCTTTCTCTGTCTGACTTACTTCACTTAGGATAATGCCCTGTAGGTCCATCCATATTGTTGCAAATGGCTAGATTTCATTCTTTTTAATGGCTGAGTAATATTCCATTTTAAAATATATATCACGTCTTCTTTATCCATTCATCTGTTGATGGGTGCTTAGGTCGCGTCCATGTCTTGGCTATTGTAAGTGATGCTGCAGTAAACATAGGGGTGCATATATCTTTTTGAATTAGTGTTTTTGTTTTCTGTGGATAAATACCCAGCAGTGGAATTGCTGGATCATATGGTAGTTCTATTTTTAATTTCTTAAGGAATCTCCATACTGTTTTGCATAGTGGCTGCACCAATTTACATTCTCACCAACAGTGCACAAGGGTTCCCTTTTCTCCACATCCTTGCCTACACTTGTTATTTGTTGTTTTTTGATAATAGCCATTCTGACAGGTGTGAAGTGATATCTCTGTGGTTTTGATTTGCATTTCCCTGATGATTAGTGATATTGAACATCTTTTCATGTACCTGTTGGCTGTCTGTGTGTCTTCTTTGGAAAAATATCTATTCAGTTCCACTGCTCATTTTTTAATTGAGTTGTTTCTTTTAATGTTGAATTGTATGAGTTCTTTGTATATTTTGGATATTAACCCCATATCAGATATATTATTTGCAAATATCTTTATATTCAGTAGATGGCCTTTTTGTTTTGTTCATTGTTTCCTTTGCTGTGCAAAAGCTTTTTAGTTTGAGGTATATAGTCTCACATGTTTATTTTTGCTTTTGTTTTCCTTGCCTGAGGAGATATACCCCAAAATATTGCTAAGACCAATGTCAGAGAGCATACTGCCTGTTTTCTTCCAGGAATTTTATGGTTTCAGGTCTTAGGTTCAAGTCTCTAATCCATTTTTTGTTGTTGTTGCGTTGGGTCTTCGTTGCTGGGCGCAGGCTTTCTCTAATTACGGTGAGTGGGGGCTACTCTTCATTGTGGCGCCACAAGCTTCTCATTGTGGTGGCTTCTCTTGTTGCAGAGCACAGGCTCTAGGCAGACAGGCTTCTGTAGTTGTGGCTCGTGGGCTCTAGAGCACAGGCTCAGTAGTTGTGGTGCACAGGCTTAGTTGCCCCACAGCATGTGGGATCTTCCTGGACCAGGGCTCGAACCTGTGTCCCCTGCATTGGCAGGCAGATTTTTAACCACTGTGCTACCAGGGAAGCTCCTCTAATCCATTTTGAGTTTATTTTTATATATGGTGTGAGAAAATGTTCTAATTTCATTCCTTTACATGTAGCTTCCAGTTTTCCCAGGAACACTTACTGGAGAGACTGTCTTTTCCCATTATATATTCTTGTCTCCTTTGTCATAGATTAATTGACCAGAAATGTATATTTCAGGGCTCTCTATTCTGTTCCATTAATCTATGCTTCTGTTTTTGTGCCAGTATCATACTCTTCTGATTTCTGTAGCTTTGTAGTATAGTTTGAAATCAGGAAGCATGATACCTCCATCTGTGACCTTCTTACTCAAGATTATTTTGGATATTGGAGGGTCTTTTGTGTTTCCATACAAAATTTAAGATTATTTTTTCTAGTTCTGTGAAGAATGCCATTGGTATTTTGATAGGGATTGCACTGAATATGTAGATTGCCTTGAGTAGTATGGTCATTTTAACATTTTTAATTCTTTCAATTCATGAACACAGTGTATCTTTCCATCTATTTGTGTCGTCTCCAATTTCTTTCATCAGTGCCTTATAGTTTTCTGAGTACAGATCTTTTACCCCCTTAGTTATATTTATTCCTAGGTATTTTATTCTTTTTGATGCAGTTGTAAATGGGATTGTTTTCTTAATTTCTCTGTCTCATAGTTCATTGTTAGTATACAGAAATGCAACAGATTTCTGTATATTTATTTGTACTTTATATTTATTTGTACCTTACTGTATATTTTATTTGTACCTTACTGAATTCATTGATGAATTATGGTAGGATTTTGGACAGTGTCTTTTGGATTTTCTATGTGTAGTATCATGTCATCTGCAAACAGTGATTGTTTTACTTCTTCCTTTCTGATTTGGATTCCTTTTATTTCTTTTTCTTGTCTGATTGCTGTGGCTAGGACTTCCAATACTATGTTGAATAGAAGTGGTAAGAGTGAGCATCCTTGTCTTGTTTCTTATCTTAGAGGAGATGCCTTCAGCTTTTCACTGTTGAGTATGATGTTAGATGTGGGCTTGTCATATATGGCGTTTATTATGTTTTGGTATATTTCCTCTGTACCCACTCTGTTGAGAGTTTTTTATTATAAATCGTTGTTGGATTTTGTCAAAAGCTTTTTCTGCATCTATTGAGATGATATGATTTTCTTCTTCAATTTGTTAATGTGGCGTATCACATTAATTGTTTTGTGGATATTGAAACATTCAAGGATGAGATTGGTTCAATCCCATCCCTGGGTTAAATCCGCATTGATCATAGTGTATGACCTTTTCATGTATTGCTGAATTCAGCTTGCTAATTTTTTTTTTTTTTTTTTTTGCGGTACGCGGGCCTCTCACTGTTGTGGCCTCTCCCGTTGCGGAGCGCAGGCTCCGGACACGCAGTCTCAGCAGCCATGGCTCACGGGCCCAGCTGCTCTGTGGCATGTGGGATCCTCCTGGACCGGGGTACGAATCTGTGTCCCCTGCATCAGCAGGTGGACTCTCAACCACTGCGCCACCAGGGAAGCCCAGCTTGCTAATATTTTGTTGAGGATTTTTGTGTTTATGTTAATCAGTGATATTGGCCTGTAATTTTCTTTTTTTGTGATATCTTTTTCTGGTTTGGGTATCAGAGTGATGCTGGCCTCACAGAATGAGTTTGGAAGCATTCCTCATTCTGCAATTTTTTGGAATAATTTGAGAAGGACAGGTGCTAAGTTTTTTCTAAATGTTTGGTAGAATTCACCTGTAAAGCCATCTGGTCCTGAACTTTTGGGAGGTTTTTAAGTTACTGATTCAACTTCATTCACATTCATAATTGACCTGTTCATATTTTTGATAGTACAGTTTTTTAATCTGGCAAAAGACATGTTTATTATAACCCCAAGTAGCTTTTATCTGTAAAAATTAAGAAGCCAAAAACTTATGATAAATTTATGTTTAGCAATTAATGTTTCAGTATATTATCTTATTTGGAAATGATCTAGATAGGATATAATAGATAATGAATATCCATCATTTAAGTTAACTTAGTATAAACTTTTATCTTACATCTATTTAATTTACTTGTTTTTAGTAAATATGCTTGGATTAAACATTAAACAGCTAATCATCATCTTATATTGTTTTTCTTGCTGCCAAATTTTGTAATGTAGAGATAGCAGGAGCTTATTTTACTAGTAAACCTGGGTAGAAATGTTTGTATATTTGCATTATATTTAATGTTGACAACCCTATTTTATTAAACCAACACATTTAAAGTAGCTTTTATTTACCAAATATCATTACAGATCACACCAACTTGAAAAGCATTTGGATTAGTTTCTATATTTCTGAGAGTTTTAAGAGCACTTAATTTATATAAGTGCTTATTTTCCTTTAAGCAGATTAAATAGAGCTCTTTAAAAAATATCACAGACCATGCATGAATTCGTATATACATAAATATATAGACAGACACAAACAGAGATTGTATAACTTTAATTTTTAAATTTTAACCATGTGTCAGGTACAGTAATATAAAACTCAAAAGAATAGCTGGATCCAAATTATTTCTGGCAGATGGAATAAATTAAGGTTACCTGCTGATGGCTAGAGCTTTTTACCAAAATTTTTTTGGTAAATTTTCTTCTGTGTGCTGTAAGGATTCTTTTAGAGAAGCTGTTTTTGGAGTCATTTTGTCTTTTAGAAGCTTTTGCCTACCATCGTCTCTGAGAAATTTGGAATATTCTCTTTTTAAGGGTGTCCCTAAGGTGGACTATCTTATCTAAATTAAAGGTTCCCCAAAGTCGTCACTGCAATTCCAGTCATCCTTCATAAAATTCACCCATTTTTCCAAAAGGCACAAGATCCTGGTCTGTGATTTGGACCAGGTGGAACCCATCTTCACCTTAGATTCTCCAGGACATCTTAACTCTGAGGGGTCCTGTTTTTGAACAGCTGTTCTGAAACACAGGGAATTACACACACCCCCGACTTTTTGAACAGAATAGGGTGACTTATCAAAAAGTTTCAACAATAGTTGCTCAATAAAATTGGAGAGCTCAACACGAAAGGGAGTGAAGCTTGGATTCAAGAGAGGTGTACTGTGAAACTTCTTGGTCAGTGAGAAAATAGTGAGCATAATGGGCTCCATGAGTACTGGCACTTGTTTACTCACCAGCCTCTTGACTAATCAGGGATCTTCTGTAGGTCCCACTTCTGACACCAAAAACTGTCAAAAGAAAATTCAGAGACGAATATTTTATTGAGTGAGAAATAAGCTATTTGTGAACAGAGAGACTTCAAACTGAAAGAAGCTCAGAGGCATATAGTTACAGGATGGTTTTTAAAGTGAGAGTGAGGAAGTTGTTTAACATTTACGATGATTGGTTGTTACAGTGGGAGTTTACAGATGACAGGAGACTGGTTAAAAGTGTTTATCTTATACTATTTTAGAATATGATTTACGTTCTGCTTATTGTTATCAGAGGCATATACAAGAAATAATGTTACGTTTTGCTTAAGTTCATGAAATAAGCTATCAATAGATTAAGTTTAACTTATACAGCCTAACTGGTTTTGTTTGCTTGGAGGATTTTCAAGCTTGGTCTCCATTTTATTTTACTTTAACACTAGCAAATAATAAACACTACTAAATGTTAGTTATTGTTATTATTAGTTATTTCACACCAGAAATTGTGCTGAAAATTGCAGTTATAATGGCAATTGCTTCTCTCCAGGAGCTTTCAGTCTATTATTATTCCCATGTAAAAAAGTTAAGGCTAAGGAGAACAATCACTATAATCTACTGAATGCCTTCTAAAACAGTAGGATTTGACATTTGCATTATATCTCATAAACTTCTGGCCCTCAATCCACAGTCAATTTTCATAAAAGGGAAATCTGTTGATTCTCCTTTGTTGACTCTCAGACTTGTGTAGAGTCCTGAGAAAAGTATCTTTGCTTTAGTTCTTGGCGAAACTTTTACACCTCATCCAAACAGAATATCCTTTCTGTTAGTAAAGACAGAGTAAGTTAAGAGTGTAAGTTAGGAAAACAGACTACATGGGTTCTATACATACACCTAACATTTACTAGTTATACAATCTTGAGCAAATGTTACAACTTATCTGGGATTCAGTTTTCTCCTCTGTAAATGGAAGATGATGGTATTATTACCTACCTTACTGAACTGCTGTGAAGATTAAAAGCCAGTACATGTAAATTCCATAAAACAGTGCTTGGCACATAGTAAGTATTCATTTACGTTAGTTATTAATATTATATCATTCCTACCATGGAAAGCACTGTAACAAGGAATATGTTACCTAAGACCTGACCTTTTTTCCTAAGGCCTAGATTAATGCCTACTCTTAGTTCCAATCTCTATTCTAAGGCTCCTTGAGGGTTCCATGCAAATGATCCTATAAACTCCTGGGGCCAGAATCAAGTCTTTTGTCTCTTTGTACCCACAGTTCCTTATTTTTAGGAGTTACTATTCAGTTAAGCATGTATTTAAAGAGGACATGTGGCATATGAAGCACTATGCTGATGATTGTTGGAAATAACTAGCATAAAAGAGGTATAGTCTTATGGGACTAGCACAAGACAAGTATATGAATAAATATAATCTAGGTATAATAATACCACAAAAGCTGGTTTTACAAATGGGAGGAAATGCGTTCAAGAGGGAGTACAGGAATTTCCCTGGTGGCACAGTGGTTGAGAATTCGCCTGCCAATGCAGGGGACACAAGTTCGATCTCTGGTCCAGGAAGATCTCATATGCTGTGGAGCAACTAAGCCTCTGCGCCACAACTACTGAGCCTGTGCTCTAGAGCCCACAAGCCACAACTACTGAGCCTGCATGCCACGACTACTGAAGCCTATGCACCTAGAGCCCGTGCTCTGCAACAAGAGAAGCCACCGCAATGAGAAGCCCGCGCACCGCAACGAAGAGTAGCCCCTGCTCGCCACAACTAGAGAAAGCCCACGTGTAGCAACGAAGACCCAATGCAGCCAAAAATAAATAAATAAATAAATAAATTTTTTAAAAAGAGGAGTATAATAATAAGAGCAAAGGCTTGATGAACAGGAAAGTTAGAAATATATGAAAAGACCAGAAAATAGTATCTCTGTTTGGCTGGAGAATACAATATGAATAGTGTAATAGTAAGACATAAAGCCAGATAATTAGGATCAGAACCTTGGCCACCAAAATGAAATAACAGTGTTTAATTCTGTAACATGGGAAGCTATCAAAGGTTTTGGAACTGCTGGGAGCAGAGGGAGAGTTGAATTAGGGAGCAGTTAAGAATAAGAAGACAGGAAACTGTTTTAAAATTTTGGAAAAGAGTAAGGAGAGCCCAAACTAGGAGACATATGTGAAGATGTTCTTGCAGAATTCATTCTGGTAAAAGAGAATTGGAATGCCCATCACTGGGAGAGGTACCATGGAATGTTATGCAGCTATTAGAAATGTAAAGAGTAGATGTGTATATATTCACATGGATGGAACTTGAAAACATAGTGCTTAGTGAAAAAAGAGGAAACAAGAATGTATTAAGAAAAATTATCCAAAAATTGGAATTAAAGCAAAAAGATGACCATATGACCTTCATTGTCATACTAAAGTGTTGTCTCCCATGTAAAGGTCCACATTTAGGATAATATTTTCTAACTTTTTTGGGGATGAGATATGGTCAGACTGGCAGTTGTTCAGCAAGCTATTTCTGGGTTACCTTGGGTTTCTGTTACTTTGGTAACAAGCTTGGTTCAGAATAGCAGTCAACTGTTTTACTAAGTGCACTGTTAAGTCCACAGGAATGAGACTTCTCCGTGACGGAAAACTGCTTGGTTTATATCCTTGCATAAGTTCTTAACCTCTTCACCGGACCAGCACTTTGAGTAGCACTGCCTTGGAGAATCCTTTGGATCTGTGATATGGTGAACAATTTTGAATAAGGGGAGCAAGGAAAGGCAAAAATTAAAAATTACTGTAAAGTTTTTAGCTCCATTGACCAGGAGTATGGTGATATCATTAGATAATTGTGGAGGAGTATCTTTTCAGGAAAATTAATCAGAACATCCAGTTGAAATAGGTAGTTAGAAATATAATTTAAAACATTTTTAATTCAGCTTTTCTTTCTGCCATCTTTCCGTGCTGCCATAATGGTGCATGTGAATGTCCTGGCTGATGCTCTCAAGAGTATCAACAATGCCGAAAAGAGAGGCAAACGCCAGGTTCTTAATAGGCCGTGCTCCAGAGTCATCGTCAGGTTTCTCACTGTGATGATGAAGCATGGTTAACATTGGCAAATCTGAAATCATCGATGATCACAGGACTGGGAAAATTGTTGTGAACCTCACAGGCAGGATAAATAAGTGTGGAGTGATCAGCCCCAGGTTTGATGTGCAACTCAAAGATCTAGAAAAATGGCAGAATAACCTGCTCCCGTCCCGTCAGTTTGGTTTCATTGTACTGACAACCTCAGCTGGCATCATGGACCATGAAGAAGCAAGACGAAAACACACAGGAGGGAAAATCCTTGGATTCTTTTTCTAGGGATGTAATACATACGTGCAAATAAAATGCCTCAGAGGACAAAAACAAACAAACAAACAAAAAAACATTTTTAATTCAATTTATTTAAACTAAAAAAACCCCAACAATTAACCCATTTCTCCCACCCGCCACCTCCGAGAACCACCAGTCTGTTTTCTGTAGCTATGAACTGTTGTTTGGGGTTTTTTTCGTTTTTGTTCTTAGACTTCACATATAAGAGAAGTCATATGGTATCTGTCTTTCTCTGTCTGAATTATTTCACTTAGCATAATGCTCTCTAGGTCCATCCATGTTGTTGCAAATGGCAAGATTTCATTCTTTTTTATGGCTGAATAATATTCTACAGTATATATACCACATCTTCTTTATACATTCATCCATTGATGGACACTTAGGTTATTTCCATATTTTGGCTATTGTAAATAATGTTGCAGTGCACATGGGAGTGCAGATACCTTTTCAAATTAGTGTTTTCATATTCTTTGGATAAATGCCCAAAAGTGGAATTGCTGGATCATATGGTAGTTCTATTTTTAATTTTTTGAGGAACCTTTATACTGTTTTCCATAGCACCTACACCGATTTACATTCCCACCAACAATGCACAAGGATTCCCATTTCTCCACATCCTTGCCAGCACTTGTTATTTGTTGTCTTTTTGATAATAGCCATTCTGACAGGTGTGAGGTGACATCTCATTGTAATTTTGATTTGCATTTTTCTGATGATTAGTGATATTGAGCATCTTTTCATGTATTGGCCATCTGTCTTCCTTGGAAAAATATAATTTTTAATTTGAAAGAGATATCAAGGAGTATGTCTAAGATTAGGAGTAAACTTATAGATAGTAGGTGAAACCATGGTTAAGTTTGAGGAAGAGGATATAGAGAGAAGAAAAGGAGGCCAAAGACCAAATTTTATGCAACACTTACATTAGAAGCAGGCCATTTTGCCTTAATTCATTTCTTAGTTAGATTAATTTACTGTATAATTGATTGGCTAAATATTAATAAGTTGTTTCTTTTAACTATAAAATTTAGAGCAGTTCATATTGGGTGAGATATATGTTTCTCCTCCCACACCTATACCCTTTTTTTTTTACAGCTTTTGAAGATTTGTTTAGTTTTAGCTGACCACTTTTCATTTTTGTCTTGAGAACTGAGACCACCTATGTTAACCTTTGGGATTGAGAACTAAGATTGCTTATGTCAATATAACTTTTTGCTCCAGGAAATTTCTGCAATCAGTTTATCTAAATAAACATTTGGTTATTAAGGTAAGCATTTTGATTGTTAGGGCGAACATTATATTTATCGGGATAGATTATTCATGAGGCTTACTTCAAGACCCCATGTCCATCATCCTTAAACCATTACACCACAAATTTTGCCTAATCCTATCCCATTCCCCATCTTGGAGGGGGAGAACCTTCTTAAGCTACTTGAGCTTTCACCCCAAATCCTGAATGTACTCTTCCCTACCTTTCCCCTATTAAGACACTATCAAAACCCTGTTAAACCTTCGCTGCAGCGAATTTAATAAACTTGCTTTGTTTGACCAGCAGGCTTTTTGGATGGTCTTTGCGAGCCATTTAATAGTTCTCATAGAAGCATATTAAGAAATATTTAATTTGTTTCTGTCCCGGCTCTCTGCTAGTGCTGCTGTAGGGAACTGGAACAGAAAGAGGAAACCCTTTATTCTGTGGAACACATGGCACAGCCTGAGCTCTGAGAAGAGACCAAGAACAAAATGAAAAAGACTGAGAGGAAGAGGGAAGAGGGGGCTTCCCTGGTGACACAGTGGTTGAGAGTCCGCCTGCCGATGCAGGGGACACGGGTTTGTGCCCCAGGTCCGGGAAGATCCCACATGCCGCAGAGCAGCTAGGTGCATGAACCATGGCCGCTGAGTCTGCGCATCTGGAGCCTGTGCTCCACAGTAAAAAAAAAAAAAAAAAAAAAAAAAAGAGGGAGGGGGGAGAAAAAAGGGTGTTATCATGGAAAGAAGAAAACATTTAAAATATAGCTGAGATCTGTATAAAGGAAAATATAAGAGGAGTGATTGTGGAATTTGATTTTTCTCTTCTTCAAGCTAAAATGTTTTTAGCTTGGTCTTGTTTCGCGAATGCTGGTAGAAGACTAAAGGCTTGGGTCTTGGGTCAGAGACCCTAAGGACTTTATTATTCATTGCACAACAAGCAGCATGAGCATTAGCATGTTTATGTCACTTCCCCTTGACCTCCAAGATTCACGCCAGCAACACAGAAGGCCAAGCTGGATACCTACACAAAGGGCAGGTTGTGTTACAGGAGACAGACTCTGAATTTGGGGACTCTGCATTTTATAGCAAGCAGTAAGCAACCTCTTTGTTCTGGAGGGAGACATTATTTCACAGTGTTGCTCATTGTAAACAGAACCCTGAGAGTGGCCCAGATAGAGTGTCAGGGCCTTATAATCTTGTCATTCCCAGCAAGAAAGGTAAGGCCATGAAAAACCTGTAGAGAACTGCCTTTCCCAACATTTCACCTTTTGGTCCTACCACCTTGGCTTCTGACAGATGATCACATGAGTATGACGCTTCTTCATCACACTGATTCATTTAATCAGCAGAGGCTAGGACCAAATATATTCAATTTGTGTCATACAGCAATCAACTAAAGCTATTAATATCGCTCCCAAAAGGAGGATGAGGCCGACTGGCAATATTGACTTCAGCTATGACTCCAGAGTCCCAGAGTCAGGCAACTGTGACTAAATCCCAGGGGAGACCAGTAGGTCTTATTTCAGAAATCCAAGATGTAGTGTAAGCCCAGGATATTCTCCATTATGACCTGCACAAGGAAATTTAAGTTTACCTGTTAATCTTTGGTGCTGTTATCTGTAATTACAGGGACATATATAATAGATGGGCCAAGAAAGAAACCCAACTGAGAGATATTCCGTGGCCTGTTCTCTACATACAAGCACATAAAACCAAGAGACACAGGTCACTCTATTTTGGATTTATTGTTAAACTTGATTTGGATCACCATGACATTGTTCTGCATATATCACATGGGAAAGTGTCACTGAGTAGTTGCAACCTTGATTGTTAACACGTAGCTCAAGATCACTTGGACATCAAGGAAAACATGCATTTGTATTTGTCATATTGAAACAAGTTGTGCTGGTCCATGTTTTTATACGCTTATGAAGAGAAGCTAGGCAAAGCAGAGTAGTTCAGGGCCTTCCATATTTACATGAATTATTCAGTTATCATAGCACAAAGACAATGATGAGAAACCCAACAGTAGGTCAGATTGTCAGCTGCAGCGGCTGCTTGCCTCAGGTGGACCATATAATTGTTTTGCCAGGGTGCAATGCTGGATCTAGAGGTGGAAGGGAGCATTAATTCCTCCCCTTCCTTAAGTACTTACTTCCCAGGGTCTAAAGTGTTCCCTCCCCAGGTTCTGGAGTTATTGCCATCCCTTATGATCATAAAATTGGTGTGCCCCATACCAATGCAAATGATTTCACTTTTTTCCAGTCATCTGCTACTCACAGTGGTCAAGTGCAGGAGGGACAAGGGGATTTTTATTTTTGTTATTTTTTTATTTTTTTTTATTTTTTTTTACTTTTTAAAAATATCTTTATTGGAGTATAATTGCTTTACAATGTTGTGTTAGTTGCTGCTGTATAACAAAGTGAAAGAGCTATATGTATACATATATCCCCATACCCCTCCCTCTTGCATCTCCCTCCCTCCCTCCCTATCCCACCCCTCTACGTGGTCACAAAGCACTGACCTGATCTTTCCCCATGCACTGCAGCTGCTTCCCACTAACTATCTGTTTTACATTTGGTAGTGTATATATTTCAGTGCTACTCTCTCACTTCGTCCCAGCTTACCCTTCCCCCTTTCCATGTCCTCAAGTCCATTCTCTACATCTGCTTTATACCTGTCC
Source organism: Lipotes vexillifer (assembly GCF_000442215.2). Taxonomy (NCBI): domain Eukaryota; kingdom Metazoa; phylum Chordata; class Mammalia; order Artiodactyla; family Lipotidae; genus Lipotes; species Lipotes vexillifer. Next base: position 770,516 of record NW_006779068.1, on the reverse strand, counting down.
TGCCCCTAGGTTCTTCAGAACCTTTTTTTTTTTTTT
>NW_006779068.1:713538-770470 GCF_000442215.2 Lipotes vexillifer | reverse complement strand
TTTTAGATTCCATGTATATGTGTTAGCATATGGTATTTGTTTTTCTCTTTCTGACTTACTTCACTCTGTATGACACTCTAGGTCCATCCACCTCACTACAAATAACTCAATTTCCCTTCTTTTCATGGCTGAGTAATATTCCATTGTATATATGTGCCACATCTTCTTTATCTATTCATCTGTCAGTGGACACTTAGGTTGCTTCCATGTCCTGGCTATTGTAAATAGTGCTGCAATGAAAATTGTGGTACATGACTCTTTTTGAATTATGGTTTTCTCAGGGTATATGCCCAGTAGTGGGATTGCTGGGTCATATGGGAGTTCTATTTTTAGTTTTTTAAGGAACCTCCATACTGTTCTCCATAGTGGCTATATCAATTTACATTCCCACCAACAATGCAAGAGGGTTTGCTTTTCTCCACACCCTCTCCAGCATTTATTGTTTGTAGATTTTTTGATGACGACCATTCTACCTGTGTGAGGTGATACCTCATTGTAGTTTTGATTTATGCTTCTCTAATGATTAGTGAGGTTGAGCATCCTTTAATGTGTTTCTTGGCAATCTGTATATCTTCATTAGAGAAATGTCTATTTAGATCTTCTGCCCATTTTTGGATTGGGTGGTTCGTTTTTTTGATATTGAGCTGCATGAGCTGCTTGTATATTTTGGAGATTAATCCTTTGTCCATTGCTTCATTTGCAGATATTTTCTCCCATTCTGAGGGTTGTCTTCTCATCTTGTTTATGGTTTCCTTTGCTGTGCAAAAGCTTTTAAGTTTCATTAGGTCTCATTTGTTTGTGTTTGTTTTTATTTCCATTTCTTTAAGAGGTGGGTAAAAAAGGCTCTTGCTGTGATTTATGTCAAAGAGTGTTCTTCCTATGCTTTCCACTGAGAGTTTTATAGTGTGTGGCCTTACATTTAGGTCTTTAATCCATTTCGAGTTTATTTTTGTGTGTGGTGTTAGGGAGTGTTCTAATTTCATTCTTTTACATGTACCTGTCCAGTTTTCCCAGCACCACTTATTGAAGAGGCTGTCTTTTCTCCATTGTATACTCTTGCCTCCTTTATCAAAGATAAGGTGACCATATGTGCGTGGGTTTATCTCTGGTCTTTCTATCCTGTTCCATTGATCTATATTTCTGTTTTTGTGCCAGTCCCATACTGTCTTGATTACTCTAGATTTGTAATATACTCTGAAGGCAGGGAGCCTGATTCCTCCAGCTCCATTTTTCGTTCTCAAGATTGCTTTCGCCATTTGGGGTCTTTTGTGTTTCCATACAAATTGTGCCATTTTTTGTTCTAGTTCTGTGAAAAATGCCATTGGTAGTTTGTTAGGGATTGTGTTGAATCTGTAGATTGTTTTGGGTAGAATAGTCATTTTCACAGTGTTGATTTTCCAATCCAAGAACATGGTATATCTCTCCATCTGTTTATATCATCTTTAATTTCTTTCATCAGTGTCTTATAGTTTTCTGCATGCAGGTCTTTTGTCTCCTTAGGTAGGTTTATTCCTAGGTATTTTATTCTTTTTGTTGCAGTGGTAAATGGGAGTGGTTCTTTCATTTCTCTTTCAGATTTTTCATCATTAGTGTATAGAAATGCAAGAGATTTCTGTGCATTAATTTTGTATCCTGCTACTTTACCAAATTCGTTGATTAATTCTAGTAGTTTTCTGGTAGCATCTTTAGAATTCTCTAAGTATAGTATCATGTCATCTGCAAACACTGACAGCTTTACTTCTTCTTTTCTGATTTGGATTCCTTTTATTTCTTTTTCTTCTCTGATTGCTGTGGCTAAAACTTCTAAAAGTATGTTGAATAATAGTGGTGAGAGCGGGCATCCTTGTCTTGTTCCTGATCATAGAGGAAATGGTTTAAGTTTTTCACCATTGAGAACGATGTTGGCTTTAGGTTTGTCATATATGGCCTTTATTACGTTGAGGTAAGTGCTCTCTATGCCTACTTTCTGGAGAGTTTTTATCATAAATGGGTGTTGAATTTTATAAAAAGCTTTTTCTGCATCTATTGAGATTATCATATGGTTTTTATCCTTTAGTTTGTTAATATGGTGTATCACATTGATTGATGTGCGTATATTGAAGAATCCTTGCATTCCTGGGATAAACCCCACTTGATCATGGTGTATGATCCTTTTAGTGTGCTGTTGGATTCTCTTTGCTAGTATTTTGTTGAGGATTTTTGCATCTATGTTCATCAGTGATATTGGTCTGTAGTTTTCTTTTTTTGTGATATTTTTGTCTGGTTTTGGTATCAGGGTGATGGTGGCCTTGTAGAATGAGTTTGGGAGTGTTCCTCCCTCTGCTGTATTTTGGAAGAGTTTGAGAAGGATAGTTGTTAGCTCTTCTCTAAATGTTTCATAGAATTCGCTTGTGAAGCCATCTGGTCCTGGGCTTTTGTTTGTTGGAAGATTTTTAATCACAGTTTCAATTTCAGTGCTTGTGATTGGTCTGTTTATTTTTTCTGTTTCTTCCTGGTTCAGTCTTGGAAGGTTGTGCTTTTCTAAGAATTTGTCCATTTCTTCCGGGTTGTCCATTTTATTGTTATTTAGTTGCTTGTAGTAATCCCTCATTATTCTTTGGATTTCTACAGTGCCAGTTGTTACTTCTCCTTTTTCATTTCTAATTTTGTTGATTTCAGTCTTATCCCTTTTTTTTTGGTGAGTCTGGCTAATGGTTTATCAATTTTGTTTATCTTCTCAAAGAACCAGCTTTTAGTTTTATTGATCTTTGCCATAGTTTTCTTCATTTCTTTTTCATTTATTTCTGATCTGATATTTTTGATTTCTTTCCTTCTGCTAACTTTAGGGTTTTTTTGTTTTTCTTTCTCTAATTGCTTTAGGTGTAAGGTTAGGTTGTTTATTTGAGATTTTTCTTGTTTCTTGAGGTAGGATTGTATTGCTATAAACTTCCCTCTTAGAACTGCTTTTGCTGCATCCTGTAGATTTTGGCTCATCGTGTTTTCACTGTCATTTGTTTCTAGGTATTTTTTGATTTCCTCTTTGATTTCTTCAGTGATCTTGGTTATTTAGTAACGTATTGTTTAGCCTCCATGTGTTTGTATTTTTTACAGTTTTTTTCTTGTAACTGATATCTAGTCTTATAGCGTTGTGGTCGGAAAAGATACTTGATACAATTTCAAGTTTATTAAATTTACCGAGGCTTGATTTGTGACCCAAGATATGATCTATCCTGGAGGATGTTCCATGAGCACTTGAGAAGAAAGTGTATTCTGTTGTTTTTGGATGGAATGTCCTATAAATATCAATTAAGTCCATCTTGTTTAATGTGTCATTTAAAGTTTGTGTTTCCTTATTTATTTTCATTTTGGATGATCTGTCCATTGGTGAAAGTGGGGTGTTAAAGTCCCCTACTATGATTGTGTTACTGTTGATTTCCCCTTTTATGGCTGTTAGTATGTGCCTTATGTACTCCTGTGTTGGGTGCATAAATACTTACAATTGTTATATCTTCTTCTTGGATTGATCCTTGATCATTATGTAGTGTCCTTCTTTGTCTCTTGTGATAGTCTTTAAGTCTGTTTTGTCTGATATGAGAATTGCTACTCCAGCTCTCTTTTGGTTTCCATTTGCATGGAATATCTTTTTCCATCCTCTCACTTTCAGTCTGTATGTGTCCCTAGGTCTGAAGTCAGTCTCTTTTAGACAACATATATATGGGTCTTGTTTTTGTATCCATTCAGCCAGTCTGTGTCTTTTGGTTGGAGCATTTAATCCATTTACATTTAAGGTAATTTTCGATATGTATGTTCCTATTAGCATTTTCTTGTTTTCAGTTTGTGTTTCTAGGTCTTTTCCTTTTCTTGTGTTTCCTGCCTAGAGAAGTTCCTTTACCATTTGTTGTAAAGCTGGTTTGGTGGTGCTGAATGCTCTTAAGTTTTGCTTGTCTGTAAAGGTTTTAATATCTCCATCGAATCTGAATGAGATCCTTGCTAGGTAGAGTAATCTTGGTTGTAGGTTTTTCCCTTTCATCATTTTAAATATGTCCTGCCACTCCCTTCGGGCTTGCAGAGTTTCTGCTGAAAGATTAGCAGTTAACCTTATGGGGGTTCCCTTGTATGTTATTTGTTGCTTTATCCTGCTGCTTTTAATATTTTTTTTTGTATTTGATTTTTGATAGTTTGATTAATAGGTGTCTTGGCGTGTTTCTCCTTGGATTTATCCTGTATGGGACTCTCTGTGCTTCCTGGGCTTGACTATTTCCATTCCCATGTTAGGGAAGTTTTCAACTATATGTCTTCAAATGTTTTCTCAGACTCTTTCTTTTTCTCTTCTTCTTCTGGGACCCCTGTAATATGAATGTTGGTGCGTTTAATGTTGTCCCAGAGGTCTCTGAGACTGTTCTCAATTCTTTTCATTCTTTTTTCTTTATTCTGCTCTGTGGTAGTTATTTCCACTATTTTATCTTCGAGGTCACTTATCTGTTCTTCTGCCTCAGTTATTCTGCTATTGATTCCTTCTAGAGAGTTTTTAATTTCATGTATTGTGTTGTTCATCATTGTGTATTTACTCTTTAGTTCTTCTGGGTTCTTGTTAAATGTTTCCTCCTTTTTGCTCCATTCTATTTCCAAGATTTTAGATTATCTTTACTATCATTACTCTGAATTCTTTTTCAAGTAGACTGCCTATTTCCTGTTCATTTGTTTGGTCTGGTGGGTTTTTACCTTGCTTCTTCATCTCTGCATATTTCTCTGTCTTCTCATTTTGTTTAACTTATTGTGTTTGGCATGTCCTTTTCACAGCCTGCAGGTTCATAGTTTCCATTGTTTTTGGTGTCTGCCCCGAGTGGGTAATGTTGGTTTAGTTGCTTGTGTAGGCTTCCTGGTGTACGGGACTGGTGCCTGTGTTCTGGTGGGTGGGGCTGGATCTTGTCTTTCAGGTGGGCAGGGCTGAGTCCAGTGGTGTGTTTTGGGGTGTCTGTGAACTTACTATGATTTTAGGCAGCCTCTCTACTAATGGGTGGGGTTGTGTTCCTGTCTTGCTAGTTGTTTGGCATGGGGTGTCCAGCACTGGAGCTTGCTGGCCGTTGAGGGGAGCTGGGTCTTAGCATTGAGATGGAGATCGCTTGAAGAGCTCTCGCCAATTGATATTACGTGGGGCCGTGAGGTCTCTCGTAGTCCAACGTCCTGAACTCGGCTCTTCCACCTCAGAGGCTCAGGCCTGACACCAGGCTGGAGCTCAAGACCCTGTCAGCCAAGTAGCTCAGATGAAAAGGGAGAAAAAAAAGAAAGAAAAAAAAGATAAGTAAAATAAAACTATTAAAATAAAAATTCTTTTAATTATTAAAATAAAATAATTTTTAAAAAGAGAGCAACGAAACCAGTATATCTACCAATGATAACAAGCACTAAAAACCATACTACGATAAACATAAAAATCAGAAAGAAGTCAGTTGCAGGCAGCAAACCCCAAGTCCACAGTTGTTCCCAAAGTCCACCTCCTCAATTTTGGGTTGATTTGTTGTCTATTCAGGTATTGCACAGATGCAGGGTACCTCAAGTTGATTGTGGGGATTTAATCCACTGCTCCTGAGGCTGCACGGAGAAATTTCCCTTTCTCTTCTTTGTTCGCACAGCTCCTGGGGTTCAGCTTTGGTTTTGCCCCCACCTCTGCCTGTAGGCTGCCCTCAGGCTTCTGTTCCTGCCCAGACAAGGTGCGATTAAAGCATTGGCTGATTAGGGGCTCTGGCTCATTCATGCCAGGAGGAGGGAGGGGTGCAGTAGTTATAATTGGAATGTGGGGTGAGCCAGCGGTGGCAGAGGCCAGTGTGACATTGCAACAGGTTGAGGCGCACCGTCTGTGTTCTCCCAGGGAAGTTGTCCCTGGATCATGGGACCCTGGTAGTGGTGGGCTGCACAGGCTCCCTGTGGGTATGGATAGTGACCTGCGCTTGCACACAGGATCCTTGGTGGCTGCAGCAGCAGCGTTAGTGTTTCCTGCCCATCTCTGGTGTCTGAGCTGATAGCTGCGGCTCACACCAGTCTCTGGAGCTCATTTAGGTGGTGCTCTGCCTTCTGTGGGCAGACAGGTAAGGAATACCCTCTCCTCGTGCACCCCGAAACAATGGTTTCTTGCCTCTTAGGCAGGTCCACACTTTTTCCCTGACTCCCTCCTGCCTAGCTGTGGCTCATTAGCCCCCTTCAGGCTGTGTTCATGCAGCCAACCCCAGTCCTCTCCCTGGAATCTGAACTGCGAAGCCCAAGCCTCAGCTCCCAGTGCCCACCCACACTGACGGGTGAGCAGACAAGCCTCTCGGGCTGGTGAGTGCCGGTCGGCGCCGATCCTCTGTGCGGGAATCTCTCCGCTTTGCCCTCCGCGCCCCTGTTGCTGTGCTGTCCTCCGTGGCTCCGAAGCTCCCCCCCCCCGACCCCCCATCTCCACCAGTGAGGGGGCTTCCTAGTATGTGGAAACTTTTCTTCCTTCACAGCTCCCTCCCAGAGGTGCAGGTCCTGTCCCTATTCTATTTTCTTTTTCGCGGTATGCAGGCCTCTCACTGTTGTGGCCTCTCCCGTTGCGGAGCACAGGCTCCGGAAGTGCAGGCTCAGCAGCCATGGCTCACAGGCCCAGCCGCTCCACGGCATGTGGGATCTTTCCGGACCGGGGCATGAACCTGTGTCCCCTGCATCGGCAGGTGGACTCTCAACCACTGCGCCACCAGGGAAGCCCACGTTCCTATTCTTTTATCTCTGTTTTTTCTTTTGCCCTACCCAGGTACGTGGGTATTTTCTTGCTTTGGGGGAAGTCTGAGGTCTTCTGCCAGTGTTCAGTAAGTGTTCTGTAGGAGTTGTTCCACATGTAGGTGTATTTTTGATGTATTTTTGGGGAGGAAGGTGATCTCCATGTCTGACTCCTCCTCCATCTTTAGGGTCCCCCTAATTTATTTTTTGGGGGGCCACACCGTGCAACATGCAAGATCTTAGTTCCCTGACCAGAGATTGAACCCAGGCCCCCTGCATTGGGAGTGTGGAGTCTTAACCACTGGACTACCAGGGTAGTCCGAGAAGGATATTTTTCCAAAATTTATAGGAATCCATCATATTTCCCACCTTTATGGGCATGGGCTACTGCAGGGGAACTTGATGAGCAGTTTACTCAACCAAATGGTCATTATCTTCATAGGACAGAGGTTGGCACACTTTTTCTGTAAAGGGCCGCAGAGAAATATTTTCAGTTTTGTCGGCTTCTGTCACAATTACTCAACTCTGCCTTTGTAGAGCAAAAGCAGCCATAGACAATACATAATAAAGAAACAGTCATGACTGTGATTCAGTAAAACTTTATTTACAAAAGCAGGCAGCAGACCAGGCTCAGCCCATGGGTTATAGTTTGCTGACTCTGATCTAGAACCAGTTCAATCCAAAAGGAGAATCCAGGTGACTAAACCAAGATTAAGTTTGAATTCTATAAGCTCCTTTTTGGCCAGGCTGCCACCCAGCTGTACCAACCAGGCTGGCTTGGGGTAACTGTTAGGGAAAAGAAAGATGCATCATGCTCAGGAAATGTCAGAATAGAATTCTAAAATTTCAGAATTGGTCAAGATAACCCTCCACCCCTTTTATCCTGATCATTATCTAGAAGGTGGCCAAGGGGATGTGAACTCTTTCAGTGGATGCTTGCATTTAATTAAGATGTGTGGACCAGGAGAAAGTGAAGGAGGTAGAGTCAGAAATCTCTTTAGTTGACTTTTTAAAAAATCCATTTACCTCTTGTTGGAACCAGCAGCTTGAGGATAATAAGGGATATGAAATGTCCATTGAATACCTTGACTATTGGTCCAGTGTTGAGTGAACCTTTGCAATAAGAGACATCATACTGTCCAACTGAATATGGCCTGAAAGGCCAAAAACATAACACATTTTATGTTATGGCCAGTGTGGCTTGAGTTGGTTGATCAGACTGGAACAGTGACACCATAACCTGAAAATATATCGACAACAGTAAGGCATCAATGGAGGACCCAAGGCAAGTGGTCAAAGGCTCAATATAGTCAGCTTGTCAGGAGTGAGAGGGGACAACACTCTATGTATTGTGGCCTATTTAATTAGAAAACAAACAGGCAAACTTATTTTTTTTAAATTTATTTTATTTATTTATTTTTGGCTGTGTTGGGTCTTCATTGCTGTGTGCGGGCTTTCTCTAGTTGCAGCAAGCAGGGGCTACTCTTCGTTGAGGTGCGGAGGCTTCTCATTGCGGTGGCTTCTCTTGTTGTGGAGCATGGGCTCTAGGCTTATGGGCTTCAGTAGTTGTGGCATGTGGGTTCAGTAGTTGTGGCTCATGGGCCCTAGAGTGCGGGCTCAGTAGTTGTGGCACACGGGCTTAGTTGCTCCGCAGCATGTTGGATCTTCCTGGACCGGGGCTTGAACCCATGTCCCCTGCATTGGCAGGCAGATTCTTAACCACCACACCAGCAGGGAAGCCCAACAGGCAAACTTTTGAAAGGAGGCACAAGACTGGCATGCAGTGGTAGCTTTAACATCAGACACAGATAATCCTTACTTTCCTCGGCCATGATGGTGGATGTGTTGCCATGTTCTGTGTGATGATGGATTCCCAGTAGCAATGACAGGGATCTGGGTGGGGCATACTTAATTAACAGCATGAACCCAGCCCATTCCATTAGGGAATGAGCCATTGCCATGTATATCAGCTATAATTTGTTTCTACAATTCACAGTCCTAAAGAGGACTTGATCTTTAATGTACCAATATGTGGTCTTGCAAATGGCAGACCAGGTGACTAGGCAATTGGCAATAGTCCAAGAGTCAGTAAAAATATAAGCTTTAATCTTAGTAGTATTACCATTATCTAAGGTAGATATTGGCAAACTGCTGTAAGTCTAGACAATGAATATTTTCAGACTTGCAGGCCATACAGTCTCAGCTCTGCCATTATAGTGTGTGAAAGCAGCCATAGACAGTACATAAATGAACAGACATGGCTGTGTTCCAAGGAAACTTTATACACAAAAGCAGATAACAGGCAAGATTTGGCCCATTGGCCATAGTTTTCTGACCCCTGGTCTAAGACAGTGGTAACAGCTTTTATTGTATTTACCCAGAAACTGCCTTTGAGAGGACCCAGATGTTGGACTTAGCAAAGACTTAAAGAAACTACTATAAACATGTTCAAAGAACTAAAGGATACCATACTTACAGAAGTCAAGGGAGAAACAGCTTGGCAGTTCCTCAAAAAGTTAAACATAGAATTACCATATTACCCGGCAATTCCACTCCTAGGTATGTACCCAACAGAATTGAAACTGGGTAATCAAACAAATACTTGTACACAAATGTTCATAGCAACACTGTTCACAACAGCCAAAATGTAGAAGCAACCAAAATGTCCATCACCAATGAATCAATAAACAAAATGAGGTATATCCATACAATGAAATATCATTCAGCCATAAAAAGGAATAAAGTGCTGATACATGAGCATGGATGAACCTCAGAAACATTATGCTAAGTGGAAGAAGCCAGACACAAAAGTTCACATTTATATGAATTAATTTATATGAAATACCTGAAACAGAAAATTCCATAGTGAAAGAAAGCATATTGGTAGTTGCCAGGTACTGGGGAAAAAGAGGAATGGAAATTGACTCCTTAATAAGTGTAAGTTTTCTTCTGGGCTAATGAAAATGTTTTATAAGTATAGAGGTGGTGGTTACACAACATGAATATACAAAATGCCACTGAATTGTACACTTTAAATGATCAATTTTATATTATGCGAATTTCACCTCAATTTCAAAAAAAGGAAAATAAAAGAAGTAAAGAAAGGCATGATGACAATGTCTCATACAGTAGATACAATAGAGAATATTTATATAGAGATAGAAATTATGTATAAAAAAGAACCAAATGGAAATTCTGGAATTGAAAAAGTACAATAACTGAAATTTAAAAATCACTAGAGGGACTCAGTAGTAGATTTGAACTGGCAGAAGAATTATGAATTTGAAGATAAATAATAGTATGCAATCTGAAGTGTGGAAAGAAAATAGGATGAAGAAAATGGAACAGAACCTCACAGAAGTATGGGATAAGCATGTCAACGTACATGTGATGGGAATACCAGAACAAAAGGAGAGAAAGGAGCAGAAAAAAATTCTTGAAGAAATAATAGCTAAAAGCCAGATTTAATGAGAAATATTAATCTATACATCCAGTAAACTCAGTGAATTGAAATTAACTCAATTTGTAGGATAAATACAAAGAGATCTAAACACAAATATCGTAGTAAAAATGCTGAGGCCAAAGACCCGAAGAAAATCCTGTAAGCAGCAAGAGAAAAAATTACTCATGTATAAAGGAAGCCTAATTAGATTAACAGTGGACTTCTTATCAGAAACAATGGAGGCAGAAGGTAATGGGATGGCATATTTAAAGTGCTGAAAGAAAAACCTCAACTAAGAATCCTATAAATAGCAAAACCCAACTTAAAAGTGGGAGCAGGATCTAAACAGATGGTTCTATAAAGGAGATATACAGATGGCTGACAAGCACATGCAAAGATGCTCAACATCATCAGCCAGCAGTGAAATGCAAATCAAAACCACAATGAGGGGCTTCCCTGGTGGCTCAGTGGTTGGCAGTCCTCCTGCCAATGCAGGGGGTGCGGGTTCGTGCCCCGGTCCGGGAGGATCCCACATGCCGTGGAGCAGCTGGGCCTGTGAGCCATGGCCGCTGAGCCTGCGCGTCCGGGGCCTGTACTCCACAATGGAAGAGGCCACAACAGCGAGATGCCCGCATGCCGCAAAAAAAAAAAAAACAAAACCATTTTTAAAAAACCACAATGAGCTATTATTACTTCATCGCCACTGGGATGGCTATATTAAAAAAAGACAGATTAGGGACTTCCCTGGCAGTCCAGCGGTCAAGACTCCACGCTCCCAATGTAGGGGGCCCGGGTTCAGTCCCTGGTCAGGGAACTAGATCCTATGTGCATGCCGCCACTAAGAGTCCGCATACCACAACTAAGAGCCTGCATCCCATGATGAAGATCCTACATGCCACAACTAAGACCTGGTGCAGCCAAAAAAATAAATTAATTAAAAAAAAGATTAAAGAAAAAAGATAACATCAAATATTGAAAAGGATGTTGAGAAATTGTAACCCTCACACACTGATGGTAGGAACATAAAATGGTGCAGCCACTTTGGAAAATAGTTCAGTAGTTCCTCAGATGTTTACACATAGAGTTACCGTATGATCCAACAGTTTCATGTGACCCAGCAACTGAGCTCTTAGATATGTCCCCAAAAGAAATGAAAACGTATGTCCATCCAAAAACTCATACACAAATGTTTATAGCAGCATTATCCATAATAGCCCAAAAGTAGAGACAACCCAAATACCCATAAGCTGATGCATGGATAAACAAAAGGCGGTAAAAAGTAACGAAGTGCTGATACATGTTACAACGTAGATGAACTTGAAAATGCTATGCTAAGTGAAGGAAGCCAGTAATAAAATACCACATATTTTATGATTCCATTTATATGAAATGTGCAGATAGGCTAAATCTAGAGATACAGAAAATAGCACCCTGTCTCAATGTGTCTTCACATGGTAGAAGGGGCTAGGGATTTCTGTGGAGCTTCTGGTAGTTCCCTAGGCTGTGGAAGGTGGGGAGGATTGGCAGGTGACTGCTAATGGGTACAAGATTTCTTTTTAGTGTATTGAAAATCTTCTGGAATTAGGTAATGATGATGGATGCACAACTCTGTGGATTCACTAAAAACCACTATTATATGTTATATCTTAATAAAGCAGTTACTCCCCAAATGATCGTTTTAAAAGTTAAGCTTTTAACTTTTAGAATAAATAACATAACTTTCTGTTGATGGTAGAGCATCTGATTTCAATATCGTAACAGAGTTGAGGATAATGAGAGCTGAGAGAGTCTAAACTCGTTACCCTTCTTATTTCTTGTAGTCCATCCAGTATGAATTACTTAAAATGTGTACACAACCTAAATAATGCATAGTTTTGGAAAACGGGAGTGAAATCCATGGAGATGTGCCACACAGCTCACCCTTCAGGGAAGGACTTTCTGCCCTCCTGTGGGAGGAGGGTGGGCAGATAGCTTCCATTACTGAGCTCCTTCAGAATCTACCTCTGTTGCAGAGCCACCTAGCTTGAGGTCACACTCTTCCAAGAGCAGCCCACATCAATGGCAAGGATATAAAGTCCCAGCCAAAAATAGAATTCCTGTTTAAAAACTAGTATCTCATGCATTTATTATGTGCAGGTGTATGGTTTGAATTTTCACTGTTAATATCCTCAAGATGGATACATAACAGTTAACTATGCTTTGGAATTTGTGAATGCTTATGAGGTCTGCTATGGTCTGAATGTTTTTGTACCTCTAAAATTCATATGTTGCAATCCTACCCCTAAAGGTATGCTGGTAGTAGCTGGGGCCTTTGGGAAGTGTTTAAATCATGAGGGTGGAGCCTTATGAATGGGATTAGTGCCTTTACAAAAGAATCTCCAGAGAAATCCCTAGCCCCTTCCACCATGTGAGGACACATGTAGAAGGTCCCAGCTGTGAATCAGGAAGAGATCCCTTACCCAACCATGCTGGCACTTTGATCTTGGACTTCCAGCATCCAAAACTGTAAACATTAAAGTTCTTTTGTTTTTAAGCTACCTGGTCTATGGTATTTTGTTATTGCAGTTCAACAATATAAAGACAGGGTCCTTAAGAAGAGGAAAACTGAAACCTTCTCTACGAGGTTTGCTTTCACAACACAAAGAATACAGGACTCTCATGCAAAACTACTTGTGCAAAGAAGCGTTAACAGTCAAAATTTATAAAGTATCTAAAGAAAAAAATAGCATGAAAGAGACTCAACAGAAAATAGGAGAATTGACACTTTAAGAACTACAGACAATAGAATTTTGAAAAATATTTTAAAACAAAGATATTGGAAATGTTCAAAAACAAAGGAGCAGTTATCCTTAAGGGAAGGATATAGATAAAATAACAGACAGATTTTTTAAAAATTAAAAGCCCTAAGAAAGAAAAAGGTAGTCATTGAAATAACCACCTAAATTCCTTTGCATGTTTCATAATGGATGATAGACTGGATTTTGACCACATCCTGTCTTAAAATAAGACCTACTAGTTCCCCCCCACCCCCACCCCATTCCATACCTTTTCACAGTTAGCTGAGTCTGGGACCCTGCAGGCACTTTTTTTTTTTTTTAAGTTAACTTCTTTATTGGAGTACAATTGCTTTACAATGGTGTGTTAGTTTCTGCTTTATAACAAAGTGAGTCAGCTATACATATACATATATCCCCATATCTCCTCCCTCTTGCGTCTCCTTCCCACCCTCCGTATCCCACCCCTCTAGGTCGTCAAAAGCACCGAGCTGATCTCCCTGTGCCATGTGACTGCTTCCCACTAGCTATTTTACATTTGGTAGTGTATATATGTCCATGCCACTGTCTCACTTCGTCCCAGCTTACCCTTCCCCCTCCTCGTGTCCTCGAGTCCATTCTCTATATCTGCGTCTTTATTCCTGTCTTGCCCCTAGGTTCTTCAGAACCATTTTTTTTTTAATTCCATATATATGTGTTAGCATACGGTATTTGTTTTTCTCTTTCTGACTTACTTCACTCTGTATGGCAGACAGAGTCCATCCACCTCACTACAAATAACTCAGTTTCGTTTCTTATTATGGCTGCCTGCAGGCACTTTTGAGGTCATCATTACTGCAGGTTGGCCTTATCCTGCTACTTGGAGTACTATTGATAGTAGCTTTTACTTAAATGCTTTAAGTGACAGATTGAACAGATTTGGTTTTAGCCTCTGTTGGTCAAATTAATTAAAATGGCTGACAGACAGAGTGGCATACTTAACATGAATATTTGAATTCAGCCAAGAACATGTTGGGGTAGATTGTTGGGAGAGGCAGTGCTGTGGACCTGCACATTCTTGCTGGGTATACCAAGAATGTGGGGCCTTGATTACCTAGGACATTTCTCAAGGTTGTGTTTGTAGCAAACAGACTTGAGGGATGAAGTATTTTCTCCTTCCAAAAAGAGCAGGCTTGCTTCAGTTTGATATAAAAATGGTGAATTCCCCCAAGCTCAGTGTTCCTCTCCTGTAATACAACCCACTGCAAACATCTATCTGGACCTACCTACATTATATTTGCAGGACTTGGAGGGCATGGGGAACCAACAGAAACATGAAGCTCTGGCTACTGCTCTTGTCATTAGTAATAAAGTCCTTTTTCTCTGACCCAGGGATCTCATGTCTTCTGCTAGCATTCATGAAATAGTAATAAAGCTAACTCATAAACAAGTAAGTAGGGTAAACTCTCAGACTCTGCACAGTTCTTGACAATTGCAAAAATCAATTACAAGAGGGTTTTTAAGTCAAAAAGTGAAAGGTAAAACCATGAATGAATCTTTTCAAGAAGAAAGCATAGGAGACTATTTTCATGAATGTAGAACAGTGAAAGAGTTCATAAACAGGACACAAAAAAAATACTTGCTATAAAGAAAACACATATTGGACCTCATCAAATGTACTTCTCTACAACATAAAACATGATTAAGAGAATGAAAAGGCAAACCACAGAATGGGAGTCTATAATTGCAACATATATAATCAACAGAAGGCTCATGTCTGTAATATAAGAGGAACTCCTACGTACCACTAAGTAAAACAGTCAACCCAAAAGAAAACTGGATATGATACTTGAACAGAAACTCCAAGAGACTATCCAAATGTATCAATACAATAAAGGAATGAAAATGTGCTCAAATTAATAATCTGGGATTGAAATTTAAAGCCACAATGCATTGTTACTATACCCTCACTATACTGGCAAAAATTAAAGAGACTGACAATGCCAAGTGTTGACAAGGATATGGATTCCAGAAACTTTCATTGATTGATGGTAGGATTTTGAATCAGTACAGACACTTTGGAAAACTGTTGGGCATTGAGCTAAACATATGCATACCATATGAGTCAGCAGTTCTACTCCCAGGTATATACTTGATTGAAACATAGGCACATGTGTACCAAGAGACATGTCCCAAAATATTCATATTAATATTCCTAATAGTAAAAAGTGATAAACCACCACACTGTACATCAACAGTCAAATAGATAAATAAATTGTTCGTACAGTGGAATATTATGCAGCAGTGAAAATGGGCATGAACAAACTATAGCTATCTACAACAATGCAGATGAATCTTGCAAAGATGTTAGCAAAAGAAGCGAAAGAAATATGGTGGAGCAATAGTAAAACCAGACTGAATGGTTTTACTGAAGTGAAAAACATCAATATAGATAGAGACATTACTTAAGGGTAAAAGGAATGTTCCACGAGAAGATAAAATGATCATGAATTTGCAACCAACACCGTAGTCTTATAAAGAGGAAAACTCACAATTACAGGGACAATTGTCAAATTTAGTCATGGTAGGAAACTTAATACATGATATTTTATAAGTACAGAAAGAATACTGTATGCTCTTTATGCATATATACTTTAGTATTAGAAGTATAATAAAATCATGGACAGAAACTATTTTTAAAACTTCATGGTAGTAGTTGTTTCTGCAAAGGGAGATAAAGAGAGTCAACCTGAATAGGTGGACAGAGGCTTTAATTTTATCTGAAATGTTATATAATCGATTTAATCTTATTAATATTATTAGTATTAATATCATAATTATATTATTAATTAATAATTATATTATTAATATTATTAATATAATGTTTTGAAATGGATTAAAGACCTAAACATAAGGCCAGATACTATAAAACTCTTAGAGGAAAACATAGGCAGAACATTCGTTGACATAAATCACAACAAGATCTTTTTCGATCCACCTCCTAGATTAATGAAAATAAAAACAAAAATAAATGATTGAGGCCTAATTAAACTTAAAACCTTTTTCACAGCAAAGGAAACCATAAACAAAATGAAAAGACAACCCTCAGAATGGGAGAAGATATTTGCAAACAAAGCAACCGACAAGGGATTAATCTCCAAAATATACAAACAGCTCATGCAGCTCAATATCAAAAAAACCAACCCAATCAAAAAATTGGCAGAAGATCTACATAGACATTTCTCCAAAGAAGACATACAGGTGGCCAAAAAGCACATGAAAAAATGTTCAACATCACTAATTATTAGAGAAATGCAAATCAAAACTACAATGAGGTATCACCTCATACCAGTCAGAATGGCCATCATCAAAAAATCTACAAACAGGGACTTCCCTGGTGGTCCAGTGGTAAAGAATCTGCCTTACAATGCAGGGGACGCGGGTTTGATCACTGGTCAGGGAACCAAGATCCCACATGCCGTGGGGCAACTAAGCCCGCACGCCACAACTACTGAGCTCGCACGCCTCAACTAGAGAGCCCATGTGCTGCAAACTGCAGAGCCCATGTGCTCTGGAACCCGTGCACCACAGCTACAGAGCCCACATGCTCTGGAGCCAGTGTGCCACAACTAGAGAAGAGAAAACCTGCATGCCACAACTAGAGAGAAGCTTGCGCACTGCAACAAAAGATCCTGCATGCCTCAATGAAGATCTTGCACGCTGCAACTAAGACCTGATGCAGCCAAAAATAAATTAAAAAAAAAAAACAACTACAAACAGTAAATGCTGGAGATGGTGTGGAGAAAAGGGAACCCTCCTACACTGTTGGTGGCAATGTAAATTGGTACAATCTCTATGGAGAACAGTATGGATGTTCCTTCTAAAACTAAAAATAGAACTACCATAGGGCCCAGTAGTCCCACGCCTGGGCATATATCCAGAGAAAACCATAATTCAAAAAGATACATACACCCCAATGTTCATTGCAGCACTATTTACAATAGCCAGGACATGGCAACAACCTGAATGTCCATTGACAGAGGAATGGATAAAGAAGATGTGGTACATATATACAGTGGAATATTACTTAGCCGTAAAAAAGAACGAAATAATGCCATTTGCAGCAACATGGATGGACCTAGAGATTGTCATACTAAATGAAGTAAGTCAGACAGAGAAAGACAAATATATCACTTATATGTGGAATCTAAAAATAGGGTACAAATGAACTTATCTACAAGAGAAAAATAGAGTTACAGTCATAGAAAACAAACTTATGGTTACCAGGGGATAGGGAGAGGGGGAGAGATAAATTAGGAGGTTTGGATTGACATATACACATGACTGTATATAAAACAGATAAATAATAAGGACCTACTGTGTAGCACAGGAAACTCTACTCAATACTCTGTAATGGCCTATGTGGGAAAAGAATCTAAAAAAGAGTGGATATATGTATATGTATAACTGATTCACTTTGCTGTACACCTGAAACTAACACAACGTTCTAAATCAGTTATACTCCAATAAAAAATTTTTTTAAAAAAGAACAACTTCATGGTAGTAGTTGTTTCTGCAAAGGGAGATAAAGAAAGTAAACCTGAATAGGCAGACAAAGGAGGCTTTAATTTTATCTGAAGTGTTTTATATCTTATGAAAGATACCTGACACAAAATGATAAAATAAATTTTTAAATTATTGGTTTTGGGTACATGATTTATATCATTCTATTTTATTTTTCTGTATTTTTGAAAATTTTCATTATAAAATGGTAATGTACATAAACTAGCAAAAACTTGTAGAAATAAAAAGAAAAGTTGATTTCAAAATGCAAGTATTGAAAACTAAGATTTCTACAGATTTAGTAGAAAAAATAAGAACATAGAAGAATTAAGTGATACTCATCGATAATCATATACACATATTTGTGTACTAATCAATAAATAATCATATACACATAATATATTTGTGTATACATACACGGAGAGAGATATTTAGACACACATATATAATACACAGAAAGAGAACATTACATTTCTCAGAGAGTATACATTCTCTGAATATTATAGAGCATATACAAAATCAGTCATGTATTTGGCCACAAAAATACCTCTTACAAATTTAAGTAAAAAACAGCAAAATAGACAATCCTGAGAAAAGAAAATCTAGATAGCCAGCATGTTTATGAAAAGATATTAAATTTACTAGTAATTAAAGAAATACAAATTAAAGTAATGAGATACCACTCTTCACGATCTTCCAACATTTAAGAGTAAGTAGATCTTTAAAACAGTGCTAAGGGATTTCCCTGGTGGGGCAGTGGTTAAGAATCCACCTGCCAATGCAGGGGACACGGGTTCGAGCCCTGGTCCGGGAAGATCCCACATGCCACAGAGCAACTAAGCCCGTGAGCCACAACTACTGAAGCCCATGCACCTAGAGCCTGTGCTCTGCAACAAGAGAAGCCACCACAATGAGAAATGTATGCACCACAACGAAGAGTAGCCCCCACTCGCTGCAACTAGAGAAAGCCCACGCACAGCAATGAAGACCCAACGCAGCCAAAAATAAATAATAAATAAATAACAAAAAAACAAAACAAAACAAAAAAAACACTGCTGAGTGAAAGATTAAGCAAATCTATGACAAATACCACATACATAAATTAGAAATATATCCATATAACAATCATGTTAAGAGGGTACATACAACAAAAGGATACGTATTAGACATTAGAATGGTTTCCTGGAGTGGTGGGGGATGAGATTGGGAAATGGACATAATGGAAAAATAAATAAAATGAACAATAATACCTGCTGCTTAGGAATGTAGAGGAAAGGGAACCCTCCAACACTGCTGATGGAAATATGAAGAAAACAATCTGACACCATATGTTAACATATCCTAGAAACAGTGGAATTCTCATCAATAGGGGATGACTAAAGTCATCCACACTGTGAAATATTATATCAGCATTAAAGGAGAGTTAAAACCACACTTGATGCTTTAAAGAATTTCCTAAGGTATTATTGAATGAAAGAGGGTGTAGAAAAGTGAGTATACAGTGATGCCATTCTAGGAAACAGTGATCTCTCCCCACCCCCAACCTAACCCTTTAAATGTATGTTTGAGTACATACATACATGTGTGAGTAAATGTATGTGTGTACAAGCACAGAGAAAAAATAAGAGGGAACATACATGGAATAGGGTGAGGAACTAAATAATGGAAGGGGGAAGGAAAGGAGAGGGAAAGGCAGAGGCAACCAAAAGAAGAAAAAATAAAGATTGCACTGAAAAAATCCAAGTGTATGATCATATTTATTCATGAATGTAAAAGTGTATATATGAGGGAGTATTTTTAGGCAGAAATTAAATAAGGTTTGTATTATTTGTTTAACATATGAGTGTCTCGGATAGTTGGAATCTCAGGCCACGTATGAGGTATGTTGGTCACATAGGTCTCGGTTGTTGCCTGCTTTGATAACTCTGTGCATATGCACTAAGTTTATTATCTCTGTGATTTGTACTATTTGTGGAATCTTTGTGGTTACAGTTCTTTCTTGAGTGATTCTAATACCTGCATAATTTTTAAGAAAAATAGTGAAAGCAAGATTGTTGGATTAACAAATAAAATTTGTCAATTTGTAGGCCCTAATTTAATGTTTACTTAGAAATATGTGACTAAAAACTTGGTGGAAACTGTGTCTTAGGAATTGGAGAGACTGACTTAAGAAAAATATCTTGTCATCAGAATGCATTTTAGTAAATGAGGTACGCTGAGAAAAAGTTGTAGAGGAAAAGAAACTTGCATAACATAACTGAGCACAGACTAGGCTTTTGCATCTTACCAAGCTTAAGTTGTAAATATTCATATAAAATGTACACCCTGTTTATGAAAGGACTGAGCACTAACAAATAGCATTTGGAGGTTCCTTAAAAAACTCAAAATAGAACTACCATATGACCCAGCAATCCCACTATTGGGCATATAACCTGAGAAACCTATAATTCAATAAGAGACATGTACCACAGTGTTCATTGCAGCACTATTTACAATAGCCAGGACATGGAACCAACCTAAATGTCCATCGACAGATGAATTATCATAAAGAGGATGTGGCACATATACACAATGGAGTATTACTCAGTCATAAAAAGAAACGAAATTGAGTTATTTGTAGTGAGGTGGATGGACCTAGAGTCTGTCATACAGAGTGAAGTAAGTCAGAAAGAGAAAAACAGATACCATATGCTAACGCATATATATGGAATCTAAAAAAAAAAAAAATGGTACTGATGAACCTAGTTTCAGGGCAGGAATAAAGATGTAGACATAGAGAGTGGACTTGAGGACACAGGATGGGAGGGGGAAGCTGGGACGAAGTGAGAGTAGCATCGACATATATACACTACCAAATGTAAAACAGTTAGCTAGTGGGAAGCAGCTGCATAGCACAGGGAGATCATCTCGGTACTTTGCGATGACCTAGAGGGGTGGGATAGGGAGGATGGGAGGGAGGCTCAGGAGGGAGGGGATGTGGGGACATGTGTATGCATATGGCTGATTCACTTTGGTGTACAACAGAAACTAACACAGTATTGTGAAGCAATTATTCTCCAATAAAGATCTATTTTAAAAAAAAAATTAGGAATCAGTACCTGTACAGTGTAATTTACTATATTGTATTTGTATTTCAGATGCCTTTGGTGCTTCATGAAGAATATTTCTAGATATATCACAGACATTAAGCCTTTGCCACCCAACATAAAAGATAGACTGATCAAAATAATGAGCGTGCAGGGGCAGATAACAGATTCGAATATAAGTGAGGTAAGAGCATATACAAAGAGCATGTATAGCCTGTAAAGCAGGCTATTATATTTTACTGTTTAGCTGTGGTTTCAGATTTTTGGAACAGTGGTTTATAGTAGGATTAGTAATAATTTTAAAATATAATAAAGTGTTGGGGTTCTTTTTTTCTCCAGATAACCAGAACGTCCATGTGTAATAGTTTCTAAAAAATCTTCTCCCACTGTTCTTTCAGGTGTTTCTCTTGTCTTCATGGTACCAGCGTCCATGAACTCCATATTTTCAAGAAGTTTAAACTTTTTGATTGAGTACACCTTAATAAAGCTGGAAAAAAATTAAAATGCAGGGTGAATAAACAAATGGCAAAAAAAAGACCCACAGTAAGAAATATATATGTTACATTGTGACGCTAGCACACAAGCCACACCTATGTGTAACAGTACTCTGTACAGTACACTTGGATATTTTCTATTTTATTCTAGTATGTCTTATTCCATTTAAAAAATGATCGTAGCCTATTGACTTTGTCCATTCATGGTTAGCAGTCAGTTAAAAATCATTCTTCTAAATTCTTCTCATTCTTCTTGGGTACCTCACTCCGGCTAATTTATACTTACTCCCCTTCACTAACTAAGCTAAAATTAAATATTCTGTAAGGGAATAAGTATAGTAAAGGCCTCCAACCTGAATTAAAATTCTAGCCTTTCTACTCTTTCTGACATTGAACCACAGTTGTCTTAACTGTAAAATGGATTTGCAGCTATCATCACTCACTGCCTACAGAGACTGGAACTACTTATTGCTGACTTTACTACATATTCTGCCCAAAGCCTGTGATCAAAAGGAAGCAAGCTCTGATGGTAGCACTCCCCATATGTCTACAGTGGTGACTTCACATTGGAATTGTGCTTCAGTGTGCCATAGTGTTTTCTCTACATTAACTTGATGTGCCTTTAATGCTTTATTTTCTTCCTGTTAGCTTGCATTTGAACATAGACATTTTAGTGTTGTAGTCTGCTTTTCTCTTTGGAGGTAGAGTCCAGTTCTTATTGTTGATGGTTCTGTGGATGTATATAATGTATGTGTGGCTCACAGATGAAACATTGACGCTACAGAAAGCGTGGTTTTCTTCACTTCCCCACATCCCTTTAACCTGTATTTCAGTGACTTAAATTTTTGTTTTATGACAATCCTGAACATTCATTTAAACCTAATTTTACCTGAATAAAAAAGGGCTGAGGGGGTAAATGAGATAGAAAAATCAAAAGCATTATTTCCCTTGGTGTTTCCGTATAATCCCCATCCTTATGAAAGTCCTGCTTATGAAATTATTTAAAAGACCAGATCTAACATTTTTTTAAAAGTTGCACACATCTGGGGATGGCTCTTTTTGAAAAATTTCCTAAATCTTTTTATAGTCTCTGGGTGGAGAAGGCCTTTTTTTTTTTTTTTTTTTTCTTGCGTTATGCGGGCCTCTCACTGTTGTGGCCTCTCCCATTTGCGGAGCACAGGCTCCGGACGCGCAGGCTCAGCGGCCATGGCTCACGGGCCCAGCCGCTCCGCGGCATGTGGGATCTTCCCGAAACGGGGCACGAACCCGCGTCTCCTGCATCGGCAGGCGGACTCTCAAGCACTGCGCCACCAGGGAAGCCCGGGAGAAGGCCTTTTTAAACATGACACCAAGTTAGAAAACAAGAAGAAAAAGATTGATAGATTTAAATATATAAAAATATAAACTTCTTTATGGCAAGAAGAAAAAAATAAAGTAACAAACTAGGAAAAATATTTGCAGTATGTGTGAAATTCTATTTTTTTTTATCTTGCCAATGTAAATCATGCCTGCAAACCACTAAGAAAAATCAAAACAAACAAATAATAAAACAGAAGAATCAGGAAATACTTCAAGGAAAAAATATAAATCACCAATAATACGTAAAAGAATATTTAACCTTATTAGTAATCAAAGTCACAGTTTGTCTTTCAGTTTAGCAGAGACTTGAAAAATAGTAATACCTGGTGCTGGCAATAGTGTGGGGAGCAATCACTTTTATCCCCTGCTGTGAGAGTGTAAAATGATTTTAAAAAACCTTTTAGGAGGACAGTTTGGCATTCTATCAAAAGTCCTAAAAATTTGCTTACCATTGACTCAAAATTTTCACTTGTTATTTTTTTTCCAGCTTTATTGAGATATAAGTGACATATAACCTTGTGTAAGTTTAAGATGTACAACACACGTGATGACTTGATACACTTATATATTATGAAATGGTTACCACGGTAGGTTAGTTAACATCTCCATCACCTCACATAATTACCATTTACTGTTGTTAATCTCAAGAAAATAATAATTTAAAAAGCACACAAGAATGCTCACCATAACATTTTCGTAATAATAAAATAGCTAACGGTTATATATAGCATATATTATAAGCAAGGTACCTTTATTTCTCACAAATATCATCCTCATCTTAATGAGGATAGTGAGGCACAAAAAGAAAGCAGAGCTTGATCACAATCACAGGGTTGGAACTCAGGCAGCCTGCCTCCAGAGTACATGTTCTTATACACTGTACTATATTGCCTCTTAAAATCAGTCTGAATATTCAACTTAAGTGTTTGCCAGTGTAGAATGCATTTAATAAGTTACGGTGCATGCATAAAATGAAATAGTATGCAACCACAATTAATTATTTTTATAAAAAGTGCCCATTTATAAATAAATGTGATCTGATCCCATTTTTCTTCAAATGTTTTTTTAAAAACTCAAAAAACATCAAAACTAATATTATGTTTGTCACTGGGTGTTGATATTATGGGTAATTTTAGCTATAACTAGTTAAACGCATGGCCTTTGGAATTAGGAAGACCTGGCTTCCAATCCTAGCTCTGCTCCTTTTTTAGCTGTGTACTTTGTGTTGCTACTTAAGCTCTGGGTGACTCAATTTTCTCATTTATAAAATAGCAATGACCAGTCTCTTAGGGTGGTGTGTGTGTGTATGTGTGTGTGTATGTGTATGTAAGAGAGAGAGAGAAAGAGAGAGAATATTAAATGACGTATTTTATATAACACACTTAGTACCCTTCCTGGTAAGTGCTCAATAAATAGAAATAGTTACTTGTATCATTTCTATAATTTTTCTGTGCTGTCTGAATGTTTTACAATAACAGTACATTACTTTCATGTTCAGAAAATTATAAGCCATTTCTATTTTCATAAAAATAAAGCAAAAGAGAAGGAAAATATCCCCAGAAAAAGAGCTCAGAATGCTCTGAAATTGATCTGCTATTTGCTGCCCTCAAGTAAACATTCAGTAATACTGGGTTTGTTTGTACTAGCTCCCAAAAATAAAAATGAAGGAGGTAAACATTCTAGATAAGCATTTGGTATATAAGTGCCTAAAGACTCGTACTTGCTGAGCAAAGACACAGAGTTAGAATCTCTAATAATAGGAACCACTGGAAGAGGATAAGCTCCCCCCACCACCTTGGTTCTGCTTGCAGGTCTAGTGGGTCCTTACTCTGTACCAGCTGTCTCAACAGTGCTCTGTGTCCCAGTAAGACTTTGGGGACACTAGAAGCTGCACCTCTAGTTGGAAGTAGGTTGGTTTTTTCCTGCTCTATGTATCTGTCTTCACACAGATATGTTTCTGTATTCTTTGCTGTATTTTCCACCTGCTGTTTGTCTTTTATGACCATCAAAACACTGAATATGGAATAAACATTTATATTTATAGGAAATATTAATTTCTCAAAATCATGTATTTATTATAGATTTTACATCCTGAAGTCCAAACTCTAGATCTACGAAGCTGTGATATTTCAGATACTGCTCTCCTGCACCTATGTAACTGCAGAAAATTGAAGAAATTAATTTTAAATTCCTCAAAAGAAAACAGAATTTCCATAACTTCAAAAGGTATGTTTATTAACACAATGAATTGGTTGAGTACTATTCACCATCTGGCATAATTTTGGAGCAGAGAAGGGGAAAATATGTTAAAAGAGAGTATAAGTATGTCAAAGAAATAGGAACTATATTTATCAATAAAATATTCAAACTAAGCTAAAGAATCCAAATTAGAATTCTTGCTTATAATCAGTGCTGAAAGTTGGGAAATACACTAAGTCACTACCTTGAAGTTTAAACATATTTAAAATAAACATGGATAGATACCTCTATATTTTAAATATTTTACCTAGTATAGTGAAACAAGAAATGACCAGTTCATACTTTGTTAAGGCTTTCTTGTAATATTACAACAGAAAGTTAAATCATCATCAGATTAAATTTACTAGGCACTCTCCTATCAGCCTGTTCACTGCATAGTTTTGTAGCCAGAGCATAAGCTGCCCCATTTTGAACAGCACAAAACTAATCATATATTTTCCACTTCTGCTGCCATAAAACTATATTAGACAATGACTGATTGACTAGGAAAGAGCTAATCCTGCTTGCTTAATTCCAGATACCAACTTCAAGGACATTGGCCTGGAAGGTGGCAACAATTTAATAAGCCAGTCAAGTAGCAAAATCACCAAGCTCCCAGTTCCCTGAAAGATATAAAGGTCTAACACACACTCCTAAGTTGTTTTTACAGGAAGCATATCCCCACGAGATGAAAACTGCTGACCATCAGCACGTAGACCCCAGACTGGTTGAAACCAGAAGATTGGTGTTGCTTGAAACTTCACCTTGATGCCAAGCAATCTGAAAACTGTGTACAAACTGCTCATGTACCCTGCAGCTCCCTCCCTCACACTGCCTATAAAACCTTTGTCTCCCATCTGGCAACTTGGAGATGGTCTTAGGACAGTAGTCCACCAGCTTCCCAGGTTGCTGGCCTCCTGAATGCAGCAAACTTTTCCTTTTCCACCAATAGTTGTCTCTGGAGTATTGGCCTTTCGAGCAGCAAGCAGCTGAACTTGGTACCGGCCTTGTCCAGTTACAGTTTTTATTGTTTTTGTTTTTGTTTTTTTGCAGTATGCGGGCCTCTCCAGTTACAGTTTTTTATAGCCAGACGCACTGCATTTTTCAGTGTGACTGTTACATGAATTAATGGATTTTTACCATTTTTTTCAATAGAGGATTTTTATCTTTTTCTTCAGTATAAGAAAGAAAGAGTTATTTGGTTACCTAGGTTTCTGAAAAATCTTGTGGGTAGTTGGCTCTATTTTACAATCAGCTTGGTTAGCAAGTTAGGATATTCATAATACTGCAAAGAAGCATAAGTTTTAAAATGTTTACACAAATATTGACTCACTAAAAAGAACTTTCATGCTGGACACTAATGAATAAGAGTTCTTTCTTAAGATGTGGAAAACAATAAAAATGACCTACACACGAATTTACCATCTTCGCTTTTGTGTATTTTGCCCATGAAAGTGTCTTTTAACAGTGCTATAATGTTTGTCCATGACTAAAGGGCCCAGGATTCCTGAAGTACATTTCTATTTATGTGGCACATTATCACATACCTGTCACCAAAGTGCTTTTACATCAGTTGAATTGGATTTAAGGGCTTCTGTTTTCTTGACCCTTGATAAAATGTAAGATTGGTCCAGGCTAACAAAGAAGGTGCATGTTGGTAGCAAAGGGCAGAATCAAAGAGGGAAGAGAGAACACAGAGATACAGGTATGATTCCTAAGGATAAGCATGAAAACTATTACTTAAGACATTTGGGCCATTTAACTTTTGATTTCTTTTCAGAGTCCACGAGAAAATTAACTTCATTTAAAACTTTTAACAAAAAGGAGAATCATCTACTATTTAATTACCTGTTTTGGTTCTGAATGACTTTTGGCTATTTCCTAAAAGCAAGTCTAATCATAAACAAGTCTTGTCATTAATTGCAGATATTCTGAAGAATATACTACAGATTATGTAGAGAATTCTTGAAACATTCCAAAAGAGTTTTAAATAATGACAACATCACTGGAAATAAAGTATATCCCCACATGCACTACTTTATCAGTACTGGTGATGAAATGAAAATCAGTCACATTTCTCATATATAAACATATATAGCTCATTGATACAGAATTATGTTTTCCCTCAGGAATAAAAGCTGTGGCTTCATCTTGTTCTTACCTGCACGAAGCTTCTTTGAAAAGATGCTGCAATCTCACTGATGAAGGAGTCCTTGCTCTTGCACTCAATTGCCGGCTGCTAAAGATCATTGATTTAGGTGGCTGCTTAGGTATTACTGATGTGTCCTTGCAGGCATTAGGAGAAAACTGCCCGTTTTTGCAGTGTGTTGATTTTTCAGCTACTCAGGTAAATGAAATACAGACTTGAAAGGTAGAGACTGTATGTATTTGCCCAGAGTATTTCCATAACTTATCAGAACATAATTAATTCTTTTTGTTGTTGCTAAATTTTTTTTTATTTATTTGTTTATGTATTTATTTATTTATTTTTGGCTACATTGGGTCTTCGTTGCTGCGAGCGGGCTTTCTCTAATTGCGGAGAGTGAGGGCTACTCTTCGTTGCAGTGAATGGGCTTCTCATTGCGGTGGCTTCTGTTGTTGTGGAGCATGGGCTCTAAGGTGTGCGGGCTTCACTAGTTGTGGTGTGTGGGCTTCAGTAGTTGTGGCTTGCGGGCTCTAGAGCGTAGGCTCAGTAGTTGTGGTGCACAGGCTTAGTTGCTCCGCAACATGTGGGATCTTCCCGGACCAGGGTTCAACCCGTGTCCCCTGCATTGGCAGGCGGATTCTTAACCACTGGCGCCACCAGGGAAGTCCACTAAAATTGTTGGCTTCATGCTTTGATAGTTAAATAATTACAGTATAATTTGGCACACACACCCCCCCCCAATTATTTTCAGTAAGGGTGGAAGGTATGTGTGGCTAAGACACTTTTGCCAAACGGGAGGAAATAAAACTATATCTAAATAATTAATAATTTTTATAAAAGTTTGCTTCCATCATCTCCATTTACGTGCTATGTTCCTTTTTTCCTTTGCTCAGGTATCTGACAGTGGTGTGGTTGCGCTTGTTAGTGGACCTTGTGCCAAGAAATTAGAGGTAATTTTAAAATACCTGTAAAGATGATGATTATCTGAATTCACATTATCCTCAGAAATTCTTTTTTAAACCTAGAAGACAACCAGTGCCTTATTCTCAATTAGGTATTAACATGGACTTTTTTTTTTGCCTCTACCCCTTTATTCCCAGAGTGAAGAAAAACTGGTTAAAGTTAGGAGATAAAGTATACTTTATAATAAAACCCATTTTGTTTCCAATAAAAGTTCTTATTCTCCAGAAATTTTAGCTTCTAATACATTTAAAGATAGTCTTATTATGGATGAAAATACTGAAAATTTATCAATGTAAAATGACATTCTTTAGAATTTTCATGTCTGGCTGATATTTTTACCAGGACTACTTACTCTCTTGCCAGTGTATTTTTCTTGACATCATATTTATTCTCTTGCCATCATCTTTTTCTGAATCCATGAAGGGATCCAGACTATACCACTGTGGCATAAAAATTATTTTGATCTGAAGATGTCTGAGAAACAACAAGGGTTAAAAAAAAAAAAAGACTTTGTCTTAAACCCCACTTTCCCCCATCTGCCTAAAAGCAGACCATTCCAAAAGAATTCAACTGCCTCAAACCCCCTTTAAGGTAGGCTTCCCATACATTGGGAAGTCAGATGACAGATTGCATTAAATAAACATTGTCACAAGATTATCGTTAAGTCCCATCTATTCTCCTAAAGGTCATTTTGTCTTCCCTAAAAAGTCACCTGTTTTTCTGAGTGTCCTTTCTCCCCCTCCCCTTCCCCTATCAAGATGGTATATACTCTAAATTCTAGCCATTTCTTTGAGCCACTTTCTTTGTGATCTTGTGAATAAACTTCATCTTTTCTCTTGCTAATCTTATTGTCAGTTTAATTCGAAGGCTTCCAAAGACAAACATAAGAGGATAGAGAAAAGGTTCTTCCTCTCCAGAAGCCACACTGTGCAGCTGTTTAAAAAGATCTTAAATTAGTGTTCAGCCTTTGATCCAATGACTGATGTGATACCTGTAACCTATTTCTAAATATGAAGAAGACTTTTGTCCCAAGATTTTGGTTTTTTCCTTTTTCAGTTTACAGTGTTTTATTTTGTTTTTACTCATAATTAATATAGCTGTGCTTTTCAACAATAAATCACATCAAATCCTTTTTGGAAGTAAGCTGGCTATAAATGAATTATAAAAGTTAGTAATCACTATTATAATAGAATGGTGGTGCAATGTTTTTGCCAAAATATTTCTGCTTGATTTAATGCTCAAATAGTTTTTTTGGTGATATTTATATATTTGCATTCTGCTTGTATTTATGTATGTATGTGTATGTGTGTATATAAAATAGCATATATATTTTTACAAATCTTTTAATTAAGAAATTCCTTTCTTTAAAATATGAAGTTCCAAATTCCAAATTGCATTCTAACTGTAGGGACAATAACTGCCATAATTTTTACTGTTTAAATACTAACATTTGTTGAGCACTTACTACATTCTAGCCTCCATGCTACTGCCTTATATTCATTAGGTTATTCAATTTTTACATTATCCTATAATCACCATCATTTTTTTTTAACATCTTTATTGGAGTATAGTTGCTTTACAGTGGTGTGTTAGTCACCATCATTTTTAACAAAGTTCTCAAACAGTTAACCTAGTTTATCACTTCCTAATAAAACCACCAGGAAATTAGTTGTTATGCAGTGGTAGGAAATATACCTACATATTTACTTCAGCTTTATAAAATTAGGAGCACCAACCTAAGCAGACTTAGGAAAAAATCCAGTAACCAATGTGTTGGTCATTGTATTGTCACTGAATTTTTCACCTTTTCAGTTTTCCAAAGCTTATTTCTGTTAAGTGCCAAAACATTTTAATGGAAATCTTTCTGAAATTTGTTAGAACTTAATTCCTTCCTTAAAGG
This sequence comes from Lipotes vexillifer, assembly GCF_000442215.2. Taxonomy (NCBI): domain Eukaryota; kingdom Metazoa; phylum Chordata; class Mammalia; order Artiodactyla; family Lipotidae; genus Lipotes; species Lipotes vexillifer. Next base: position 740,812 of record NW_006779068.1, on the reverse strand, counting down.
AATATATTTTAACCTTTGGCTCATAGCATCTTTCTGACCACAATTTCTGACTGAAACTGAAATACAAATGTCTTCATCTTTTTAACTGATTCTTCTCTTTTGGGTAACATGTATGCCTGCTATTTATTAGATACCCTGTTTTAATCTGTTGCTTTTAATTTGTTCAGTTCTGGAAAATTAAATTACCAATGTTGCTAAATAGTTTATAATTTGAAAATAAATAAGGACCTCTCCTAAAGATTGACATTTAGTACAAACGTATGCTACAGCGTTTGTTGAATGTCAGGATTGCCTCTGAAATCTCTGATGATCTGAGTTCTCAGTGAGCATGGACCATTTTATTCATCACTTTGTTGTCATTTTATCCCCAGGTTTGACTGCAGTTCCAGACATATGGTAGCACCTAATAAATGTTATCATATTCTTAACTTCATATTACAGTCATTTTATAGTTTGCTGTAATCTTCATGATTAAAAGTTTAATTTGCTGTATAAAATTATTCATTTATTAAATATTTATTGAGCATCTGCTATATTCTAGGCACTGGCATATCAGAGAACAAAATCTGTCCATGTTATGTATCACTTTCCTTTAATCATTTTTCTAATGTTGGTAATTCAGATTATTTACAGCTTTTAGCTACTGGAAATATTCATATGTTGGGACTTATCACTTTTTTCTTCCATTGCTATAATGAACTCTCCAAAATGAAACAAGTGGATCAATAGGTATGAATCCTTTTTTTAATGGTCCCAAATTCATATTGCTGAATTGTTTCCCATAAAGGTTATGTTGTGAATTCACAGTTTTTGCTAGGACCCCAATTTGCCAGAGTTGAATATTTTCTTTTTTTTAATGCCTTAATATATTTTAAATGAAACCTGACTTGAACACTGTTCCTTCCATCTCTTGTTCTCAGTTGTATTTCATTGTCTGTAGCCTTTGCCAATTCATATCATAGGATGCCTTTGCCAATGTATAATATACAATGCTTTCTGCCTCAATTTTTATGAGTTTTCAATATATTCAAGTTTCCTTTATTTCTAAGATATGATTAATTATAATATGTACACCAACATAGTATTTCTTTTCTCCTGAAAAGTTGATATTACCATAAGTATACATATCAATTACCACATGAATCTTGTTTCCAGAATTGTTAAATGTTTTTAATGTGAGCAAATATACATAAAAATTGCTATTTTAACCATTTTTAGTGTACAGTTCAGTGGAATTAAGTACATTCACATCATTGTGCAGCCATCACCATTAACTATCTCCAGAACTTTTTCATCATCCCAAATTGAAACTCCTTACCCTTTAAACAATAACTCCCCATTATCTTCTCCCCCAGCCTCTGGCAACCTCTGTTCTATCTTCTGTATTTATGAATTTGCCCATTATAATCACATTTTTTTTTTTAACCCATTCATCCATTGATATGTTTCCACCTTTTGGCCATTGTGAATACTGCTGCTATGAACATAGGTGTACAGATATCTGTTTGGGTCCCTGCTTTCAATTCTTTTGGGTGCATCCCTAGAAGTGAAATAGCTAGATCACATGCTAATTCTATGTATAATTGTTTGAGAAACTGCCATACTGTTTCCATAGCAACTGTACCCTTTTACATTCTCACCAGCAATGCAAAAGCGTTCTGAATTAGAACATTAAACAAAAGAGAGATAACGTTTCAAATATATGAAAAAGTATAGAAAGTAATATAACAGAGACCTGTGGACCAACCACTTGAATTTTAACATTTTCTGCATTTGTTCCAGTTCTTTTTTAAAAAATTATTATATGTTACATCTAAAGCTCCCTCCCCTTATTTATTCCCCCTTTCTTCCTTCAGAGGTAACCACTCTTCTGTGTATCTTTCCTTCCGTATTTGGATGCTTCATCTCTCTCGCTATGCATATGTGTGTGTATGTGTATATATATCCATAAATAAGATATTGTATTGTTTTATATGTTTTTAAATAGTACATAATAGTTTCATAGTGTGTGTGTTGTTTTACAATTTGCTTTTTTATTCAAAATTATGTTTTAAAATTTTTTCAAGCTTTATTGAGGTTTAATTTACATACAATAAAACTCACCTATTTTAAGTGTACAGTGTGGTGAATTTTGGTAATTGTTATACAGCCTTGTAACCACGACCACAGTTAAGTATAGAATATTTCCATCACCCTAAGAGGTTATCTCCCATCCCTTTGCAGTTAGTGCCCTGCTGTGGCCCTCTCCCAAGCAACCACTGATTTTGTCAGTATAGTTTTGCCTTTTCTATACTTTTGTATGAATGGAATCATGCAGTAAATTGTCTTTTGGTTTACTTTTTTCTTTTACTTCTTTCACTTGGCATAATGTTTCTGAGATTCACCCATGTTGTTGCATGTGTTAATATTTCATTCCTTTTTTTTTCTGAGTAGTATTCCATAGTCTGGAATATGACACAGTTTGTTCATACATTCACCATTTGATGGACATCCAGGTTGTTCCAATTTTGGACTATTATAAATACTGCTATGGACATTTGCATACAAGTCTTTGTGTAGACATATGGTTTCATTTTGAGGGGGTAAATACCTAGAATGAAATTGCTGGGTCATATAGTTAAGTACATGTTTAGCTTTATAAGATGCTACCATACTGTTTTCTAAAGTGTCTGAACTAACATTATGTTTAAGATTTATGTCTATTAATACAAATAGATATTTTTCATTGTAACTGTTTTATCTTATTACAATATATTAATGAACCACCATTTATTTACCCAGTCTCCACTTCTTTACTATTACAGATAATATTGCAATTGGCGTATTTATAAGTTGTTTCCTTACGCACATGTACAAGAGTTTCTCTCTATATATAGTGGACATCTGCAGTTGGAATTGCTGGGTTCTGGGGCATACTTACTGTCAGTTTTAATAGATACTGCCAAATTGCCTTATAAAGTGGTTGGGCATTTAACTCTTAAAGGTGCTATACCTTCCAAATTACTACAGATTTTCACTGGTCCTTTCTATGGAGTTTTTCTTGCAAGTAGATATTTGGGATTTTTGTTATCAGAGTACAGCATTTCCCAAGCTTTTTCACACTGTTATTATTGTCCTATTTTTTTTTTTTGATTATACTTTCTTTATTTTTAAATAGGAGATTCATATGGGATATTGTGTGAATCTGACTGATGAGGCTGTAGAAGCTGTCCTTACTTGCTGTCCTCAGATATGTATATTACTCTTCCATGGATGCCCCCTGGTAACAGGTTAGTATGAGGCTGCTTGGGTTCAAATCTTGGTTTCACCTTTTAATAACTGTGTGACCTTGAGTAAATTACTTAACCCATTCCATTATTCAGTTTCCTCACATTAAGTGGGTATAATGACAGTATCTACCTCATAAACTTGGTCATGATGATTATCTGACAACACTTGATATGGTGCCTAGCACATAGTGAGGGCTCAGTAAATGTTAAGTCATGATGATGATGGTGATGGTGGTGATGGCAAATGCTCAGTAAATGTTAACTGCCTTGAGGAGGAGGATGGTGGCAGTGGTAGTGGTCATGATATTAAACATTATGCTTTATGAAGTCAAGTTTATAATATTACATCTTTCAAATATGCTATATGACCTGCATTTTTTTTCCAATTTTATTTATTTATGTATGTATGTTTGTGTTGGGTCTTTGTAGATGTGCACGGGCTTTCTTTAGTTGTGGCGAGCGGGGGCTACTCTTGATTGCAGTGTGTGGGCTTCTCATTGTGGTGACTTCTCTTGTTGTGGAGCACAGGCTCTAGGCACACAGGCTTCAGTGGTTGTGGCTTGCGGGCTCAGCAGTTGTGGTGCACGGGCTAACTTGCTCCACAGCACATGGGATCTTCCTGGACCAGGAACCAAACCCATGTCCCCTGCATTGGCAGGCAGATTCTTAACCACTGCGCCACCAGGGAAGCCCCATAAATGACCTGTTAACTGTAATCTCATCAAGCTGTAGCCATTGAGATTCAGAATCATTTGGCTAATGTGGTACTTCACTAAAGTAGTCACAGCCCTTTTGGCTTGTATAAGAGCCATAATACTCCTTTCACATCACCCCTACAGTGGGTCCCATACCACAATATAACCAGGATCTTATGTGTGAGTCAGTACTTATGCCCAGCCCTTCCAGCTCTTTTACCTAATTACAGTCTAATAGTACTATCCTAGAAGTCCTTTTTGTTTGTTTGTTTTTGTTTTTGTTTTGTTTATGCGGTACGCGGGCCTCTCACTGTTGTGGCCTCTCCCGTTGCGGAGCACAGGCTCCGGACGCGCAGGCTCAGCGGCCATGGCTCACGGGCCCAGCCGCTCCACGGCATATGGGATCCTCCCAGACCAGGGCACGAACCCGTGTCCCCTGCATCAGCAGGCAGTGGACTGTCAACCACTGTGCCACTAGGGAAGCCCTAGAAGTACTTTTGACATCTTCTGGTTTTTCTTGTGTTTGGACTGCCAATCTAAACTAAGCCTGTAATGGGTTGTATTTGGTTATCAGTGACATATATAATGAAGACTAAATCTTATTTTAGGCAGACATCTCTCAGAACACTAAAGCCAAAAGTGACATTAGAAACTGTTACCAGTGGGTACCTCTAGGGAAGGTTGTGGAGAAACAAGACTAGGAAAAAGCTTTCACCATATACCCGTTTGTCCTTTTGAATTTTGTATCATGTGAATGATTTTACCTATTAAAAATCAGTAATCATAATTTTAAGAAAATAATTTAGAACTAGAAAAATTCATGTGACTGAGTATGGGGAATTCTGGTGGTTATGAGAAGGCAGGCAGAGGCTCTCTGGTCATCAAACAAGGCAGAAAATTATATTCTAACAAGTAGGCTATTATTGTAAGGTGGGGGAGACCACAGTATGTGAAATGTAATAAGCAATTTTTGATAATAGGTCTTTTCAGAATACCAACTAAAAGTATGTAAATCTACTCACTGAGCTATATGTACATTTAATCAATACATTGAACAAGAAAGTGGTACTCACAAAGTGACTCCATTTTCCTCACACTATATTAATTACAGGTTTGCTCTAAAGGGCCTAATATTTCCCAAAGCCAAATGAAAATCTCCAACATGTGCCACTGACTTTTCTTATCATTCTCAGATAGTTAAAAGTCTTGTCATTTTATATCACTGAAACCCTCTCATTTCAGCAATTAAAACGTCTTAGACCCATGTAATACTCCAAACAAGTTCAAATTAAAGCTTTTTGCTCCTCCAGTCAGCTCAAGTTTGCTGTAGGTGGAAAGGCTGCTGTGGGTAAGGGGATGTTGTTAGTTTCTCAGTTTTACCACCTCGCGCTTCTCTTCTTCCTTTCCCAGCTTGCCCACCATGGTTTCTGACCCCACCAATGTCAGTACAGGGTGGGACTGCAGTGAGCAGAAGGGAAGGGATGGGAAAGGAAAGTCTAACTTGACTACTATGGCTGTGATCTAGCAGCAGCACTGAGGGCCTGTGGGGAGCTGATCCTGATCCGTGCTCTCTCAGAAGTGGGGCACTTCTGATCTTCAGGGTCCACTTTCCACCCTGGACCCTGAGGGGAGGCCTCATCACTGCATATATCTCCTACATCTACAGTTCTCTTGATTCAAGCAAATGTGTCTCTTCTGGCTAGTAGCTAGCATTTTCTTCCTCTGCGCCCAGGCAGCTTGTGGTACACCTTCAGTCTCTTTCTGTTGAGGTTTCCTAGACCATCCAAGTTGCTTTCATGAGCAAACTACAAGGCAACCCATGCCAGTCCACATCTGTCCACAGGAAATACAATACTTTAGACAGTAAGAGTGCAGGTTATTTCCCAACTTCAGTCCTCTCTTGAGCCACATGGACTCTTACCATAGCCTTTTGCTTTTTAGTTTTCTCAGGTCTGATATTAGTGTAATGTCTCCCAAGCTCCAAGGGACAAATCAGATTCTCCAACTGATCTCCTTAGAGCCCCCTCTCACTAGGCTTGAAGGCAAGAGTAAGCACCTGCAACCCTCTTTCTACCACTCAAATCATAACTGTCTTCAAAGAAATCCTTTCTTCAATTTCCAGTTTTCCATCACTTCCCACTTTAACACTTTTATATCTTTGAATGGATGAGGCACCATGGATTCCAAAATGAGTTTTCAGCCAAGCATTTGCAAATCATGTACAAGTCTGGTATCTCATTTTGGAATGAGAGAGTAGCTGGTACCTCTAGTCCTGGAACCTTAGCTGAAATAGTTAGTGTTTTTTGGGTTTTTGTTTTTTTTTTTGCAGTACGCGGGCCTCTCACTGTTGTGGCCTCTCCCGTTGCGGAGCACAGGCTCCAGACGCGCAGGCTCAGCAGCCATGGCTTACGGGCCCAGCCGCTCTGTGGCACGTGGGATCTTCCCGGACCGGGGCACGAACCCGTGTCCCCTGCATCGGCAGGCGGACTCTCAACCACTGCGCCACCAGGGAATCCCAATAGTTAATGTTTTAATGTTCTATTTGTCTCAGGATAACTTGGCTACATAACATATTATAAACTCAGCCTTTGCTAATTTTATCTTGAGTATCTTTCTGGTTACAATTTGGAAATAGTTAATTTGGCATTTTCCCTCTACTTTTAATAAAAGTGAAGACAAACTATACACACAGTCAACCAGAAGAACTTATCCTTAGACAAACTGCTTAAAACAATCATCAAAGACCCTATAGGTAATGAAATCTTTAGAAGGTACAACCAAAAACTTAAAATTTGAGTACAACAAGGCCAATAATAAAACGCTTAAAGGTGCCTGTATCAATATAGAAATGACTAACAAATAGGAATTTTGAAGTCTGGAAAATATGTTGCAGTCATTAGTCTGATTTTTAAAGCAGAAGGCTTTTGTGATAAATTATATAATTACTGAGATCACTGGAAACCAAAGATGTATTATCAGTTGGTGAATTCAAGAGAAATGCCTACCTGGTATGATTATAGATACTAGGAAAGCTTAATCCCACTAAATCTTTCCACATCCACATAATGGCTCAGAATACTGAATTTACCAACTATCTTGCTACTGAGCAACAGCTACATAACCCCCCTCCTCAGCTCAGTCTTCTGGGAATTCCCTTACCTTACTCCCTTTCTGGGTAAGTGGAAGTTCTGTTGTGAGGGACTCCCCTTCCATGCAAACCTATCAAAGTGCTGCCCAATTAAAGCTCGTGTGCTATTGCCACCTTGTGGTCGTATCTTCTTCCTTGATCTGCCCCACAATCCCTTGATCTCACTAACTACAGTTATATGGTATGGTGTTCTAGAAGACATCAAGGGATAAAGCATAAAACAAAATATGTTTATATGTCCAAATGTTTGGGAAATGCAACATACCACTATAATGAATATTAATTTCTCAAAGGCTCTGAGAAATACTATTGCTAAGAAACTTAACTTTTTTAATCTAAGTGCCAGGGATTTAGACGTTTTCCTCTACCCTTTTAGGTTCTTCCAGCTGGTCTAAGAATTAAATTGATAGGAGGCAGATTAAGAGGCGAAAATCAAACAAAGTTTAATAACATGTATACATGGAAGAGACCCAGGAGAACTGAGTAACTCACCAAAATGGCTGAAACCCTCACCTTAAGTAACATTTTCAGCAGCTAAAGAGGATGTTGCGGGTAGAGGTTTGGGACTTCAAAAGGGAGGAAGGCAATTCACATGAAAGATGAAAAAGCAAATGTTTGGTAAACAAATATTTGTTGGGCCATGCAGCGCAATTGCGCCATAAAGGTACTCTCATCCCTAGGTCCTGCTGAGTTTCCACCACCACACCTAGCCCATATTTTTGCAGACAACCTCTGGCGATAACTTGATCTATACGTCTTTTAGGCAGTAAGGGGGAAGGTCAAAATTTCTTCTTGAGTCTTTTGGGCCTTGATTGTTATCAGCTTGAAATAATCCTCATGCCAAAGAGACATTTTGGGGTGGCACGTTTTGCTCCCCCACCCAAGCATTTCCCATGTATTTTTTAACACAGAATAATTCATATATTATTATTTTGATCCCTCCTTTCACAGAAGAGGAAAGTGAGAAACTGAAATGGTATTTGTCCATTGTGACATAGTTTTTAATAACAGTGCTAAGATTAAACAAAAATCTCAAGATAAAGTGAAATGAGCACCAATCCCTAGTCTCCTACCATCACTCCAAAACACTGAATAACTTAACTTCTGTGGACCTCAACTTTTCCTTACATATAAATGTCAGTCATAAAATTGGGTGATCTGATAATAATATGAGTTCACATATTGGCTTTTACCAATAAAGTTTCTTAAAGAGAAAAAAAGCTGAAGTTTTTCAACTACCCAGATCATCTCTACTCTTCCCACTTTCCCGTCAGCACCTACCATTGTATATTTTTGCTACCATCATTGAGTGAAAATAAAGTGGGCTAATATATTCACCTTATATATTTTTTTTTAATTAATTAATTAATTAATTATTTTTGTGGTACGCGGGCCTCTCACTGTTGTGGCCTCTCCCGTTGCGGAGCACAGGCTCCGGACGCGCAGGCTCAGCGGCCATGGCTCACAGGCCCAGCCGCTCTGCGGCATGTGAGATCTTCCTGGACCAGGGCAAGAACCCGTGTCCCCTGCATCGGCAGGCGGACTCTCAACCACTGCGCCACCAGGGAAACCCTCACCTTATATTTATTTGTTAATTTCTCTTTTTTCCAGAGAAGACAAATGCTTTTTTTTTGCCTGATAAATAAATGTTCTTTCTTCTTTCATGACACCTTATATGTTTCCTCTTACGTATTCATGTGATTGCTCACATCTGACTAGATAAGACAATAACGATACATATTCTATAAAAAGAATGTATGTATATCATATGTTTGTGCAATTCTAGTGTTATGTTGTCCTCAAAGCAATCTGACCCCCAAATTGGCAGTGTCAACTGTAGTTACTCATCAGATTCCCTGAATTAATACGTTTATCTTCTCCACTGTATTTGTAAGTTTTTATAAAATTTCTTAACATTACAATCAAACTGTAAGCAAAACTCCACATTATAAATTAAGTCTTGAAACTGTTTAGAAGCACTCTGATTTTATTTCTGCAGAAGAGACCAAAAAACTAAGATGCTATTTAAAATACTGTAGATCATAGACATTATGGAAACAGAAAATAATTTTTAAATGTATTAAATTATTTTAATTTAAATTATGTCTGCAATGATTTTCAGTAATTTCAACTCACACAGTTTTATTAATCTCCTACAATGGACATGCATTTCAGTTTCTATCATTATCTAGATGTGTTTCACAGTAATCACAGGCATCTAAGTTTAGGTTTTAGAAGGGCAATAAAGCAATTAGCACTAGAGTCCTTATGTTTACATTGAAAGGCAGGAAAACCCAACAGGAAATCTGCCACTTTGATTGAATCAACTCAAATTTTAGTGATGTCAGAGGATTTGTTTCAGCTTGATTACTTTACAAGCAAGTTCTTTACTTAGATTCCTGAATAATAAATATGTCAAGATTTACCACAAAGAGACAAGTGTTTTGCTTCAGAGTTTCCCTGTAATTAAAGCTGATTTCTTGCTTCAAGGAAAACTACTTTTTAAATTTCATATATTTTATTTTCTAAATCCTATATTTTTCTCTTTCCTTATCATTATTTATTCATACATTACTAATCCAGAATTACAAAACTTCTTTATGCCATACACTGTAGTGAAGCATTAGAACCTTGATCATTGTTTGTAAAACTATGTCCAGCCTCACTTTTTTCACTGTGTATTCTATAAAAATGTCTAAATTACATTTTACTTGATCGTTTGAGAAACTTAGTTTGTTAACTTGTATTTCCCATAGTTTCTTCTTTTTCTTGGGGCTCCAAAAGCTCCCGTAATGAATCTCTTTCAAAAAGTGGTCTCCAACTACATTAGTCAGATTTTTAGAAAGATGGTAAAGGTTCCTTAGAAGTCATCTACACAACTCCCTTGTTTTAAAGATAAGGGAACAGAGATACAATGAATTTAGGTGGCTTGCCCCAAATCTTAGAAATAGTTAATAGTAGAACTGGAAGTAAAAACCTAAATCACCTAATCCACAGTTTCTACTTCTTTCCCCAGTAGAGCAATTTCCTAAGCCTTTGGTGTCAAGTGGTTTCACTATTAGTAGAAAAGGGAAGGAAGTAGGAGAGTTGACATCAAGCATCAGTAGTGTGATTGGTACAAACAACCTTTAGAGTCTTTTTCAGTCCTGAGAGTCTGTGTTTTGGTGAGTGGCAGAATAAGCCACCCCAAAATATGCCTCTTTAGCATAAGGATTATTTTAAGCTAATTTTTCTTGAGAAATAGCAGACACTGGAGGAGCTCTGAAAGCAGTAGAAGTTACCCTTTTGTAAGGAATATATACATTTATAAAGGAAATCTCCATTTGTAAAGTGTCTCCCTCTCTGTACTAAGAAGGGAAGGGTGACTCTAAATCAGAATCATATTCAGTGGAGAAGGCACTGACTTAAATCTGTGTAGTGAATCTTACTGTTACCAAACCAAAATCAGGTCTCCTTGCTCCATGTGCCGCAAAGCCAATCTACTGACACTGGGTTGTGGTGCAGGGTGCAAGCAAGGAGAAAGGACAGCTGATGCTCAAAAGACTGGAACTCCCTGATGGCTTTGTCAAGGGTTTTGAAGGCAACGTTAGGGATGAGGGACACACGGTGTGCGATCAGCTCGTGGACATTTTTCCGATCGGTTGGTGGTGAAATAACAGGGTGATGTTCGGGAATCTTAATCATCAATCTCCTGGTTCCAGTCAGTCTGGGGTCTGTGTGCTGGTGGTCAGCATGTAGTCAACATCCTTCACCTGGTTGGGGGGGTAGGGGGGTGGGTCCTAGTTTCTGCAGAAAACTCAAAGATATGTCAGATTGTTATCTCTATCCCTTCAGGAGGAACTAGGAGTCCTGTGACTCTATTGTTCAAGCTATTATTACTTTTCTTGCTTGCCTGCTTTCTTTGTTTCTACATTTTTTACTTCTCTAATCATTAACTGTTTGAGTCTGCTCTTTGGAACTTGGTGAAGGCCTAGGAGACGAAAGCTTTTTCTGCAAACAGGAAGTGGGAGACATGGAGGGGCTTGTACCCAGGAGGGCCCAGAAGGGTCCTGCCCGGTTTCATTACCCTTGTTTACTACACTTTTCCTGGTAACTTCCCATAACCGGTCTCCCAACAACACCAAAATCTTTCTTTTGTCTTTAGCTGAAGATGGTATTTAAGGTGGTGGCTTGGGCGGTCTCAGGGAGTTTACTCATTTTTCCTGGGTATCTCCCATGTGTACATGAAGTATACTTGTTGGTAAACTTCTGTTTTTCTCTTGTTAACCTGTCTTTGGTCACAGGGGATCTCAGCCAAGAACTCAGAAGGGTAAAGAGAAAATTCTTTTTCCTCCTCCACAGTTTCTACAGAGTATTCTGGCAAGAGATATGAAATACTTAGAGACCCCACAGTTTCTCCCTATAGCATAATAAACTTACAGGCATCGAATATTCCTACTATTGACTCACTGCTCTAAATACTGTATACTTTCATGGGGAAAAGAAAAGCTGCCTGAGGAGACTTTGAGTAATGTAATACTGCCCTCTAGCATCCAGTTTTTAAAATTACATAAAAATATACTGTATGCTCACAACTAGAGGGAAAAGTGTTTTTCTATTTATGTACAATAATAAATTCCTACAGAAGAGTGACAAATATAGTAAGAAAACAAATATTTACATATAATATTTGATAATATATTCATAACTAGTAAAAATGCCAAAACAGTCTTAGAAGCACCAGCTAAAGTGAAATCGGGAAGTACACGTTTCCAGTTTTGTTTTTTCAAAACTGTGTTGGCTCTTCTGGGTCCCTTGAATTACTATGTAAATATTAGGATTGTATTGTCAATTTCTTTTTAAAAAGTTTGCTGGGATTTTGCTAGGGATTGCATTGAGTCTGTAGTCAGTTTGGGGAGTACTGCCATCTTAATACTAAGTCTTCTGATCTATGAACATGGACATCTTTCCATTTATTAGATCTTCTTTGATTTCTTTCAACAGTGTTTTGTAGTTTTCAGAATATAAGTTTTTCACTTCTTTTGTTAAACGTATTCCTAAGTATTTTATTTATTTATTTATTTTTCGGTACACAGGCCTCTCTCACTGTTGTGGCCTCTCCCGTTGCGGAGCACAGGCTCCAGATGCGCAGGCTCAGCGGCCATGGCTCACGGGCCCAGCCACTCCGCTGCATGTGGGATCTTCCTGGACCGGGGCACGAACCCGTGTCCCCTGCATCGGCAGGCGGACTCTCAACCACTGCGCCACCAGGGAAGCCCTATTTTATTCTTTTTGATGGTAATGTAGATGAAATTATTTTCTTAATTTCATTTTGTAACGGAACCCAGGTTTGGCTGCTTGCCACTAATATGCCAATAATTCAAGAGGCAAGTGTCAGTAGAAAAGAAAGGTGCTTTGGGACTTCCCTGGTAGTGCAGTGGTTAAGAATCTGCCTGCCAGGCTTCCCTGGTGGCGCAGTGGTTGAGAGTCCGCCTGCCGATGCAGGGGACACGGGTTTGTGCCCCAGTCCGGGAAGATCCCACATGCCGTGGAGTGGCTGGGCCCGTGAGCCATGGCTGCTGAGCCTGTGCATCTGGAGCCTGTGTGCCACAACAGTGAGAGGCCCATGTACCACAAAAAAAAAAGAAAAGAAAAAAAGAAGCTGCCTGCCAATGCAGGGGACTTGGGTTCGAGCCCTGGTCTGGGAAGATCCCACATGCCATGGAGCAACTAAGCTCGTGTGCCACAACTACTGAGCCTGTGCTCTAGGGTCCGCGAGCCACAACTGCTGAAGCCCGTGCACCTAGAGCCTGTGCTCTGCAACAAAGAGAAGCCACCTCAATGAAAAGCCCACACACCACAAGGAAGAGTAGCCCCCTCTCACCGCAACTAGAGAAAGCCCGCCTGTAGCAACAAAGACCCAACACAGCCAAAAATAAATAAATAATAGAGAAAATAAAAAGATCACCATTAAGAAAAGAAAAAAAAAGGTGCTTTAATCAGAAAAGACAGGGTGATTCCCTGGCGGTCCAGTGGTTAGGACTCTGTGCTTTCACTGCCAAGGATCTGGGTTCAATCCCTGCTTGGGGAACTAAAATCCTGCAAGCCACACGATGTGACCAAAAATAAGAAGAAGAAGAAAGAAAAAGAAAAGCTGGCAATCTGGGGAGATGGTAAACTCATGTCCAGAGACCAACTCCAAAGATTCTGCTCAGCCATGAGAGTTTTTAAATGGAAAAATGGGGGAAAGAATCTCACTGAATCATTGAGGCATGAGGTTGGGTTTTGCATCATTCTCCATTGAGTGCAGACTGGCAGACTCTTTCTTCAGAGAGAAGAAAATCTTGCCTGCATGGTCGGCCTGTAGGATTGCTAAGGGAGCTGTTGGGGGTAGAAAGCAAGTCATTTTTTTAACTGCTTAATTCTTCATTCTTAATTCTTTTTATCTAGGAAAAGAATCAACAGGTTAGACAAGGCATGATGTGCATCCAGGAGAGCATAAGTCAGGAGTTTAGTTTCAATTGTTTAGTGATCTCATTCCTATAATTAGGTTCTTTTAAGGTTAGAGGGGAACCCAAATGGGCAAACAGGAAAAGGGCAAAGAGCTGCTTTTAATTTTTGGATTGTTCATTGTGTAGAAATAAATTGATTTTTGTATATTGATCTTGTGCCCTGCAACCTTGCTGAACTCATTTATTAGTTCTAATTTTTATTGTATTCCTTAGTACCATATTACCTAACTACAAATAAAGAGTTTTAATTTTTCCTTTCCAACATGAATGCCTTTTCTTTTTCTTCCCTAATTTCCATGGCTAGAACCTCCAGTGCAGTGTTGCATACAAGTGGCAAAAAGAAAAAAAATTTTTTTTTTTTTTTTTTTTTTTTTTTTTTTTTTTTTGCGGTACGCGGACCTCTCACTGTTGTGGCCTCTTCCGTTGCGGAACACAGGCTCCGGACGTGCAGGCTCAGCGGCCGTGGCTCACGGGCCCAGCCGCTCTGCGGCAAGCGGGATCCTCCCAGACCAGGGCATGAACCCGCGTCCCCTGCAACGGCAGGCGGACTCTCAACTACTGCGCCACCAGGGAAGCCCCAGGGAAATCCTTGTCTTTGTTCCTGATCTTAGGGGGAAATTATTTAGTCTCTCACCGTTAAGGATGATGTTAGTGGTGGGTTTTTCATAGATGCCCTTTATCAGGTTGAGGAAGTTACTTTCTGTTTCTGATTTGTTGAATGTTTTTATCATGAATGTTGGATTTTATCAAATGCCTTTTCTGTGTCTATTGAAATGATCATGTCATTTTTGTCCTTTATTCTATTAATATGGGTGCCATAGGCAGAAATATGCCCCCACCCAAAGATGTCCATGTTCTAATTCTCAGAACCTACAAGTATATTGACCTTAAAATAGGGAGATTATCCTGGATTACCCAGGTGGGCCCAATGTAATCATAAGGGTCTTTAAAAGTAGAAGAGGGAGACAGAAGAAGGAGAACCATAGAGATGGCAGCGTAAGAAAGACTTTGTCCAATGTTGCTCACTTAGAATATGGAGGAATTCAAGGAATGTGGCGGCCTTTAGAAGCTGGAAGAGTCAGGGAGGTAGATTCTCCCCTAGAGCCTCCAAAAAGAACGCTAAGCTCCTAATACCTGCTTTTAGCCCAATAAGACCCATTTTGAAATTTTGACCTTCAAAACTGTACAATAATAAATTAGTGTTGTTTTAAGCCATTAAGGTTGTGGTTATTTGTTACAGCAGCAAGAGGAAACTAATACAGTGTACTACATTAATTGATTTCCAGATGTTAAACTAACCTTGCATTACTGGGGTAAATCCCAGTTGATCATGGCATGTAACCCTTTCTGTGTTGCTAGATTTGGTTCGCTTATGTTTTATTGAGGATTTTTGAGTACACGTTCATAAGAAATATTGGTCTGTTGTTTTTTGTGTATGTGATGTTTTTGTCTGGCTTTGATGTCAAGGTAATACTGACCTCATAGAATAAGTTGGAAAGTGTTCCTCCCTTTTCTATTAGTATAACCACTACAGCTTTGTTACAGTTGCTGTCTGCATGATATATCTTTCTCCATCCTTTTACTTTCAACCTATTTGAAACCTGTCCTTAATCTAGATCTCCTGTAATAACAGACTTCCTCTATAATAACTGATATTTTTTATGACAATTAAAACTGCATTTGTTATATTTTTAGCTGCTTTTAAAAAAATTAGCTGGTGAAGTAAACCTTTGTTTTCACAACTATAACTTCTTGTTTCCAAACACTCTCTAGTTCTCTTTCTTGCACTAAATCTTTAATGTTTTGGCTTATTTTTGTTTTACTTAAAATAAAACTTAGTAACCATGTGTTGGGCCTGCTTTTTTTCCTAGTGGTCTATGAAATCCTTAAGTCTGAGAATGACTAAACTAGAAATTTCCCAAGACTAGGTTAGAGATATGTTATACATACAACATAGGTTGTATCTATGGAACAAGTTAAACTCCTGAATAATTTTTAAAGTAATAAAATTTTAGCAGTATTTTTGCATTAAAGTATTAAAAGCATTAAAAGATACTATAAAAACTGACTTTGCAAAAGATATGTAAACTATATTAAAATCACTGCTATATATTGTGAATAATTGAAAACCATCTAAATGTCCAGTCATAGAGATTGGTTAAATTACAAGGAATTCATGTCATAGATCTATTTAAAACCATGTTTTATAAATATTATATGACATGGAAAAATGTTCAACTACAGGTCAAGTTGTCCTGTTTTAGTAACTACTCTGTCCCCTAACCTTCATGGGCATGTTGCAACTTCCCAAGGTGTTTTACTGTACCTGTTGGCTTTCTTTAATCATGCTTTCTTTAATCACTCCTTTGTAGTTCAAAGCTGTTCAAGCACCCTAGTTTAGTGTGTCATCTACTTCCTGCCAGGACCCTGAGAAACTTTAACCCTATTACTCTCTGGTTGGTGAAATTAAGATGAAATTACAGAGAAAACAGTAAATACCTGTTTTTTAGAAGTATTACTATGATATGTTTACTGCAGCGAATAATAGTGGTTACCACTAATTAAATGTATTTTTAGCTTATAGTATGCTTTATATATCATCTCATTTAATCCTTTAAATGACCCTATGAGATATAATAGTTATCATCATCCCCAGTTTATACATGAGGACACATTCAATATCTTTGATTACTGTGAATTAACATATTGTCATTGTTTTCTTTTGTAGATCATTCACGAGAAATCTTGGAGCAATTAGTAGGCCCAAACAAACTAAAGCAAGTGACGTGGACTGTGTATTAATGCTTATTGAAGCTTATCAAAGCTATGATCTTCATACTACTTTCCCAGGAAACAACGATCTAGAGATTGGCTTTCCAATAATATGATTTATGCTTTGAAGTTAACCAGGCTCTTAAACATTTTAATAGTGCTATTATTTCTAAGTTTGTTTGAGGAGTGATTGTTCTTGAAATGACAATTCTAGCACGCCCTCTGATGTATTTGGGGAGGGTATTGTGTTTGTTTCTTTAATAGCAAAGTTTTAAATTACCTGTTTTCCCTGGAAATTTCCTTCTCCTACCTAGATATTTGAGCTGCTGTAAGAGAAATTTACCAATATGGATAAACATTAGGAAAATTCTAAGTAAAGGTATTTCTAAAAGCATAATTACCTTCCTAGCTATTTTTTGGCTGCTACCTTCCAAATTATTTAAATGTCCACTGGCCAGAAAGCAAAGCTGAACATCAGGCCTGTAACTTCTTCACAGAATTTATTATTTCAATGAAACAAAGAAATATAATAGTTTAATGTCATAATCCAGGACATCATATACCTTAGCCATTCAGCACATGAATGTTACTGAGTATGGCTACTTTTCCCAAATACATGCTATTCATCTACAAACTTTCATCCTTAAAAACTGCAGTCAAGAATGTGTAAGAATTAGTAAACACGAAATGTCATCACAGAGGTTGTATCCTGAAGCTCTACTGGTTTCACATTGTGAAATAAACACACAGGTCTTAGTTTTAAAATGAAATGTATTACTCTCTATAATCACAAAATTCTCTGAAGTATACTGTGCTTAAAATACCCCCAAATTCAGCATATTCCCTGTGCCATGAGCCTGTCTCTGTGGGACTGTTCTTAAAGATTTCCTATTTTAACTGTGATGTAGTGAATAACAGGGAAAGTGTGGTATGGTAGATTTCTTGTATATGTTTAGAAGGAAGGGTTTACATATTCAACTCTACTCCTTGTCCTTACTATTAACTACTTTATAAATGTGATATGTTTATAGCGTAGATAACATATATTGCCACTGCAAAGGTGGTACATATGTATATATGTGTAAAATGGGTAAGGCCTGTTCCATCTATGAAATTTTTCTAAAGACAAATTCAGTAAGATTTAATATTGAACACCTAACCAAGTCAATAGCTTCTCCTGCTTTTGGGGAAACTAGTTTCAAGATCTAAGGTATCAGATTTTTAGAGTCTATAAAGGATTTATCATTCTAAAGCAGTTTGCAGCTTGATCTTTTTTTTTTATACTGCTAGTTACCTTAGCTGTTTCTCAGCACTCTGTTTAAAATTTGGGTCTCCCATCCCTATCCTACCTATCCCTGTCACCCTTACCTGTCACTCTAGACTCTATTTTTCCCCTTTCCATCTGTCACCATCTGACATGTTTTATTTTTTATTTATTATCTGTCTCCCCACCCTAGTATATAAGCTTCATGAAGACAAATTATTTCTCTTTTTTTCACTGCTGTATCTCCAATACCTAGAACAGTGTCTGGTACATAATAAACACCCAAATATTTGTTGAATGAATAGACAAGAAAATAAATAAAAGTAATACCCATACTTCAAGTTTCTGGTCTGTGACGTACAGAGATTAGAAGTCATCACTCCTGTCCTCACAAGATAAAAGCTGAACAAACTGAAAATCATGAAGCAGTACAGTGTTTGTTATTTCAAAATGGACTTGTATTAGTTGTAAATATACACTGCAAACTCTAGGGCAAGTGCTAAAAAAATTTTTTTAATAAATATAACTGACATCCTAAGGGAGGAGAGAAGATGGAATCACATAAAATCCTCAATTAAAACCAGAAAAGGGGGAATTGCATGGTGATCCAGTGGTTAAGGACTCTGTGCTCTTACCGCCAAGGGCCCGGGGTTTGATTCCTAGTCAGGGAACTAAGATCCCACAAGCCATGAGACGCAGCACACACAAAAAAAGATAAAACCAGAAAAGGCAGAAAAAGTAGAACACAAAAATAGAAACAAAGAACAAAGGCAATGAATAGGGAACAGTTATAAATATGGTAGAAATTAATCCAACTATATCAATAATCTCTTTAAACGTGAACAGTCTTAATACAGACATGTTTGTTATACTATGAAATCATTTCAAGGATCACTGTTATATATATGGGCAATTTAAAAATATTTTAAGTAATATTTGGATGTCTCAAAGACCTTCTTGTACCCTCCTCATAAATACTTAAGAAAGGATAACAGAAACAGTGTTGTAGATATTTATTTCTGGCTGTGTTGGGTCTTAGTTGCGGCACGCGGGATCTTTTGTTGCGGCGCTCAGGCTGTTCATTGTGGCACTTGGGCTTCTCTCTAGTTATGATGCATGGGCTTAGCTGCCCTGCGGCATATGGGATCCTAGTTCCTCAACCAGGGATTGGAAGGCAGATTGTCAACCACTGGACCACCGGGGAAGTCCCATGCAGATATTTAAAATTGAATCTACTCTTGGCCTCTTCAAGCTGATTTCCAACAGTGCTCCAGAGTATAATTTCCTTTCATTTTCTCTCTTATCTTGCTGAGAAGGACAATACCCAGCAGACTATCCTGAATTTTCAAAGAGTGTGTCAACAAAACTACTTCCTCCCAAATGCCATCCAGTGCCACTGTAGCCTATCATTTCCATTCATTTTAACCAATGCTGAATCAAAATTTTGAGTTTATAATTAAGCCCCAGTAGACCAATGGAAATTGGATACAGCAAGAGTTGATTCATTGGGTTGTAATAAACTCTGACTTCCAGAGTTCAAGAATCACAAGATCCTCTGTGACCCAGCTCCAAAACTCCCACCTAATGATACAGTTTTCCTGCCTAAGCAACAACCTGCCCTTAACTGCTTTCTCTACATTTCTTTTGAATGACTATAGCTCTGACCATGTCTCCCTGGTATCCTAATCCCACTGGCATGTGTGTATTATTAGAAAGCATATAATGCGAGTGTCAAACAATTCCTAAGCAGTATATGAGAACACGAGAGTACAGCTGACCCTTGAACAACATGGGTTTGAACTGCACTTATATGTGTTTTTGTTTGGTTTGTTTCAATAAATACTACAGTACTATACGATCCATCCCCGGATGCAGAAACTTGGATGCGGACTGTAAAGTTATACATAGATTTTCAACTCCAGGGGGTGGGTGGGGTAGTCAGCACCCCTAACGCCCATGTTGTACAAGCATCAACGGTACATTCGCAAGGCTGTGTTTTATACCTGTAACATATATCGTGGTCACGTTTTGTTTTAAATTGGAGAATAGGAAATATAATACATGTAATTGGTACGAAATTACAAGACCCAAAAGTAAGAACTAGGTCTCCCTACCACCCTCATCCACCAGCCACCTGGTACCCTCTCAGAAGACAACCACTGTTACCAGTTTCTTTCCAGGGATATTCTATATCTACTACAAGTAAATATGCATTCTTTACACATACATTCATATGTAGGTATATACATACATCTTTTTTACATAAATAGTGTATACTATACACATTCTTCACATTGTTTTTCATTTATGTCCTAATGCTCTTATTGATACATAAGATCTTGACAAGCTGGGGCATGTAGTGGTGACATAACCAATTTCTAGCTGACCTTAGTAAATCATAAAGAGGCA
This sequence comes from Lipotes vexillifer, assembly GCF_000442215.2. Lineage (NCBI taxonomy): Eukaryota > Metazoa > Chordata > Mammalia > Artiodactyla > Lipotidae > Lipotes > Lipotes vexillifer. Next base: position 720,764 of record NW_006779068.1, on the reverse strand, counting down.
TCATAAGGTATCACAGTACTGAGTATGTAGGAAATTCTAAAATCTTTATCTGTGTTTCTTAATTGATGCCCTATTATGTACTTATCCTATATTACACACTTTATACTTTAATTTATTATAATAACCCTTTGAGGTGCAGTTTATTAAATTTTATTACTATTTTATAGGTGAAGAAATGAAAGCTCAGAGAGCTTAACTAGCCCAAAATCCCAACTAGAAAGTGACAGAGTGGCCTCACCCCGAAGCCCATGTACAGTAAGTCCCCTATATATGAATGAGCTCCATTACGAGAGTGGGTTCGTAGGTCCAACAAAGTTAGCCTAGGTACCCAACTAACACAATCAACTATACAGTACTCTACTGTAATAGGTTTATAATACTTTTCACACAAATAATCATAAAAAATAAAACACTTTTAATCTTACAGTAGAGTACCTTGAAAAGTACGGTAGTACAGTACAACAGCTTGCATACAGGGGCACTTTAATATCTTTGAAAGTTCACAACTTGGAGGTTCGTATGTAGGGGACTTAACTGTATTCTGTACCATACCAACTGCATCTCTGATCTTAACAGATAATTTTTTTTAAATATAGTATTCTTCCGTATTTTTTATTTTGTTTAATTCAAAGATACATCACAGTTGTCCTCAACTATAGGAGACTCTGCTAAAATATCTAATTCCTCTCAGCTACTTAAATTACATGTGGATATTGCCTTCTATAATTATATTCCTATAGCAGTAAAACTAGAAAAAAAATACAGATAGAGATTTCTATATTTGGCTTACTGCAGAACAAGTTACATGACAAAGGGTGACAAAACTTCAACCTTCATATTTTGGAAACAAGATTTGCCATTTAACACAAATTTCCTTCTTTGAACTGGACAGTCTTTTAGGGTTAAACCCAAACATAGCTATATCCATATTGGAGGTACTTCAACAGCTCAAGGCTGAAATTCCCACACAGTGCTTGTTGTCAGTCCGTTGTTCTCCTGCCTAGTGGGCTCTGGAAGTGAATATTCTGCTACTTTGTGCAGTTGATGCTGAATGCTATGTCCACTGAACTGGGGTCGCCCAGGGTCACCAATCAGTACTCGAGTTTTGTAGACCCAAAAGCACTTTTTCAGCCATTGATGTAGACTGTCTGCAAGGTCTTCATCATAAAACATATCTCCAAGCACAACAAGGTCCCACTTATCTTGTTCCAAATCCAGCATGTTTTTGGTTAAAATGGGAAAAGGATTCAGTTGGTTCAACTCACAGTTTAGTGTAATAGCCATTCCTGCAACTTTAAAAAAGCACATAGTGAATTGGTATATGCTAGGTTGTTTTAATTCCCTATTAATTAATTTAAATAATCTAGAAAATCTCCAACAATATGTTTTTTTCCCATTCTGTTGAAAGTTGTTTTTTTAGGTAAAGAAGCCTAAAGTATATGCCAATATAAGCTATTACCTGCTATTCTCAAATATATGAATATCCTGAACATAAAACAATACCAAACACCTGGAAATGTTGAGGTTTTAAGGAACATTTGCTGATCTACAAGCCTTGTGCAGCAGTATGACAAGTTGGACCTGAGACCCCATATACAATAAAGCTCCTCAAGGGCTAGATCCTCAGTGAAAGGGAAGACTAGAAGAAAATCAGATGAAATTAAACCTTACCTGTCTCAACTTGGGTTCGAATGGAATAAAATCTCCTTCAAAGACACTGGCCTATCTTCACTTGGGTTTTGGTCAAATAAACACTACCTACATATTTCAGGAAATGCCTAGCCCAGCAATGACCAACAGTTAAGTGCTCCCAGGTTGGTATCACTTTGGTATATCTGCCAGACACAAAATGGAAGTCCTCCTGTGAAAAATGCACCATCAACTCAGGCCTCACAGGATTCCCACAGATAATGTCCCACTGAGTAAGTTCACAATATCAGATTATAAGATTCACATGGAAATGGGCTAGGCTATGATGGGTTGAGGCATCTGTAGATATTTATCCTGGAAGAAAAAACGATGAGCTTCAAATATTTTAAAATGTGAAATTCTTACTAGGGTCTATGTCATTGGCCAAGATCCTTAAAGCTCCACTCATCTTAGCAGCGATAGCTGTAGCTCCACAACCACTCCCAATATCTAACACAGATTTTCCTCTGACAACGTCAGGATTATCCAAAAGATACCTAAATTAGAAAGAAAAGGGAAAACATTATCTAAGATAGAAGAAGGTCAATAAGAGGTGTACAAAAATTTTTCTTTGGATTGACTGGACAAAGAAATAGTGAAACTTGGCAGAAGAATTTGGTCCAACATTGGCAAGTTTGGCCTGACTAGAATGAGATAAAATGTCAATCTTAAGAGCTGGGCAGAGGTGGCAGAGAGAGGACCCAGTCATTTTGGTCTTTCTCTTTGGCAGGTGTGAAGGGCAGTTCCATACAACTGACTAATCATGCTCTTCAACTTTTTAGAAGTAGTGAGCACTTACTATGATCCAGAAACTACTAAGCACCCAAAACACAGACTGATAAAATACTGCTAAAATCAGGACTCAGTAAGCTAGATGCAAAATTCAGAGTCTCCTTTTCATTGTTCAGCAGAGAGTGGTTTTACCTACTGCTTGAACTGTTTTATAATGACCTCTCTGGTAAGGTACAATCAAAGTCCAGTTCAACCAAAGAATTTGGACCTGGGCTAAGTAGTTACCAAGCAAGTGAAGATGAATGGGAAAACACTGAAATAATAAATGTCAACTGACACTTGACCTTAGTATTGTAATAATAAAGAAGAGCAGAGGGAATTCCCTGGCGGTCCAGTGGATAGCATTCCATGCTTTCACTGCTGAGGGCCCATCAGGGAACTAAGATCCAACAAGCCAAAAAAAGACTAAGGAACTATGGCAAGGTGGGGATGTAGTACCCTGCCTGAAGGGGCAGCTGTTACCCATCTTGAGCTAATTGTTGCCCCACAGAAATGGGGTGTTATCAGAGATTTAAATCCAGTGTTATCAGATATTCTTTTTTTTTTTTTTGGCCTTGCCTCCTGGCTTGTGCCATCTTATTTCCCCGACCAGGGATTGAACTCAGGCCAGGCAGTGAAAGCGCCGAGTCCTAACCACTGGACTACCTGGGAATTCCCCAGAGATTCTTTTATTTCAAATCGAAATAAATTTTTACATGCAATCCCTCAAGTTTTAAATGTTAGCAACTGATGTGTTTTTTTAAGTTTACAAGTAAAGGCCAAAGAAAACACATCTGTGGATCACCTATTTGTGACCTCTGATTCAGACAAGTCTCTTAAGGAATTTGATGGCAGTTATATTTGGAGTTGATAAACAACAACTTGCATAGATATCACTTAAAATGTATTCTTTTTAATGATATAAGTAAATAAAGCTTGAAAATTTGGCAACACAACAGCCAGAATATTGGACTTGTTAGATATTGGAAAGCTTTCCAGAACTTAGGGTTCTCCAAAAGCTCTATGTTTGCATTTATTTATTTTGCATTTAAAACTATATACAACCTAAATTCTGCTAGACCATACCATTCCTGTGAAAGAGAAGTCCTTATCCTTTTCCTTTCAGTTTTGTAACCTCAAGGCATAAAAAGATTAAATCATTTACCAGTCTAAGAGCAAAGATTAGATTAAAATGCTGTAAGTTCTTGCCTTTGTTTCAGCGGCTGTTTTAATAAAAAGCACTGTGTGAATGTGTGAGAAAATGTCCTAAAGAAGACCTTTGCAGTATGGGGAGTTAGAAAGGGGGAACCTTAAAAATGCAGAGGCAGTGCCGCAACTAAGAGCCCGCATGCCACAACTAAGACTCAGCGCAGCCAAATAAATAAATAAATAAATATATATATATATATATTTTTTTTTTTTTTGCGGTACGTGGGCCTCTCACTGCTGTGGCCTCTCCCGTTTGCGGAGCACAGGCTCCGGACGCGCATGCTCAGCAGCCATGGCTTACGGGCTCAGCCGCTCCGCGGCATGTGGGATCTTCCCGGACCGGGGCACGAACCCGTGTCCCCTGCATCGGCAGGCGAACTCTCAACCACTGCGCCACCAGGGAAGCCCATAAATAAATATTTTTTAAAAATAATTTTAATGCAGGTGCAACTCCAGAGTTCACCTGAGTAATGTCCCAATCATTCACATCCCTCGTCCTTTGGGAGCCTGGGAAGAGGCAGAGATGGAGGAAGTGTAAGGTTTAAGGAGCAATATTTACAGGATTAAACCAGGTGACCTGAAGGACTGGGGCTTTAAGCTTCACTGAGGAACTCTGCATGGGCCATGCATCATGAACCATGAACCTGAGAACAGTGTGAGATTTCTGGATCATGACCAGCTACCTAGGGTCTTGACAGCTGACCTAGGATTTCTCTTGGGGAGAGAGCTATATATTGGGAAACACCTTGATAAGCTTGGAGCAGAAGGTAAAGCTATGCAACAAAGCAACCCAAAACTATTCCTAAACTGCTGTAAATTAAGAAAAGAATTTGGGGTTTTACTCTGGTTTTCTGTGAGGAGCAGGGAGAACAAGGCATTGGAAGGGGCTGAAAAGAGTAAGGATATGCGGAGCCCTAAAGGTTCCCGCTTCACTTATGGCCGTACCTAGACAGGGCTTGGCCTCCTGGCCAGTAGACTGCCCAGTAAGGATCACTGTGGGGCCACAGGTCAGCTCTCTCCCACCAGAACTTGCATCTGGGGGTCAAAAGCCGCAACTGGATTTCAGGGGTGAGGCTACCACGGCTGGGGACTTCAGTGTTCTGCTCCAGGAAAGCTTTCATCTCAGGGTCTAAAAAGCTTCCGGTTCCCCTCCAGGGGCAGTGGCCCCAGGGAAACAAGGGAAAACCGCTGCTTCTCACAGCCTTCCGAAGGACACCACAGCGGTTCATGGCAAATGATGTAAACGCTCTCCAACCTGGGCTCAAGGCCATCGGTCCTGTCCTAAAGCACAGGTTTGTTGGTGCTGCTCTTGATAACAGCTGCTCCTCCTGGGGAAAGAATAAGGGTCTGGCTGCCAAACTGATCTCAACTGGAATCTCTGGACCTCTAAAAACATAAATAATACTGAAAACTCCAAGGCTCACCAACACTTCCAAATCCTATTGCACAGTAAGAAAATGTTAGTGTTAGCTCTGTAGCAGATGATGCACAAGTGCAAGTTCATTTTAGGTGAAAGTGTTGGTGCATTAATTTAGGAAAATCCAATCTTCTAAAAGATGCCTTTCCACAACAGAATCCTTTTTAGTAACTTATAACAACAAATATACAAGCATCTGATTTTGAGAGAATCCTCAGGAACACGCCTTTTACATAAAATAAAGTATACCTTTAAAGTTCTTTTATTCATTTAATAAATCACTTCCCTTTAAGCAGTCACTGTGCTTGGCAACTGTGAACAAAATAAAAAGTCCCCATCTTCAGGAAGCTTAGATTCTAGTGATGGAATAGAGCAATTATCAAGGCAAACACAGTTCTTGCCTTTATGAAGTCTAGCCAAGATTGTGCAGATTACCAAATTGTAACTGTGGTTAAAGATATACAAATTATACTGACTGCTCAATAAAGATAGTCCTAGCATAAAACATCAATGTAATCAAGATTCAGGTGTTTTTCTAAAAACAAACAAAAACAAAACAAACAAAAAATTATGGATTTAATTGTAATAAAAGAATATCAACTCCCAAATCTCTTTCTGTAAATACCTCTGATGAGTCATCTTTACCAAACCTGGACTTAATAGAAAGACACCTTGATAAAAATAAGAATGAGGAAGAGCAGTTTAAGCACAAATTATACACCCAGTTGTTTGGGACCTCTGATCTGTTCTGCATAAATATATAAATAGTCTTACGTCCACCCAAGTACTTAGAGTAGGGGCCCCAAACTCAAATGCCTACCCAGAGCCAGACTGGTGATAAATGAGTGATGCAGGCTGGCTGTTAGATCACAGAAGGGCTGTGGCAAACTGGAAACTATTTCAAAACAGTCCAAAGGAGCCAGCCAGGGGACACGTGGTCAGATCTTTCAATTTCTCAAAACAATCCAGCTATTTACCCATAAACTCCCACTTTTAAACGTGGGCAATTAGTTAAAATACCAAGACACGAGGAGGGGCAAAATGTCTGTCTGTGAACCAAGGATAGACCTTAAGTGGGTGTGCCAGCCCACGTTTATCCCTTGTAATCTCAGGGTCTCTAACCGCCTGACCTCATTGGACTAATGGTGTAGGGAAGGATTGGGTCAGCCGTTGAATCTCAAGAGCCTAAGGTTTGAAAAGAAAGCAGAGCAAATAAAAGATGATTGATTTTGGACACCCTGTCATGCAGACCGATGATGCCCCGCCCACGCCAGCACCAATGAAGCATCCGTTATGAATATGTGATTATGCGGTGGACACTCGGTAACTGGATTAACTGGTACGGTAAGAAGACAGGTTTAAAGGGGCAAGTTACAAAGTGTTAGCACGTAACTTCCCTCGAAGGAGGACGGGAGTCAGTCTTAAAGGGGCAGGCACAGTCCTCCTTTTCTCCTTACCTGGCTGTGCTAACACCGTCCTGGGAAGCTAAGCACAGGACAGGTGTGTCACTCGCCTTTGTGCCTCTTTTCGCGCCTTCTTTACAACTGCACGCTGGGTCCCACTTCCCCCCCCAGAGCCGACCCCCAACACCCAGCACCCCAACCCCCGCCCTGCGTCCCCGCCCCGCCCTCCTGCTCCGCCCTCCTTCCCGGCAGCACTTTCTCTCCCTTACCTGGGCTTCTTAAAGGGATAGGAAGTGCGAAATCAGCAGGCGCCCTGACCTCATTTGGGGAATAAGGGAATGTCAAATACTGATTTCTAAAAAATCCACTCTGAAGCCGTGGATCATCTGCTTCGTGTCAATCACACTTCTAGGCACTGGGCATAGAGCGGTGAGCAAAATAGACACAGCACAAACCCTTAATGACGCTTATATTCAACTGGGATTAAATCATAATATCTCCTCCCTTTTATAATAATTTTCATACACGTACAATCTTTTTCGTTTTCAACTGTAACTTCTCATTTCAATAACACTGATTCTCTTGCTAGTAACAATTCTTAATAGATGTTCAAGATCAATTTGTCTAGGGACTTCTCTGGCAGTCCAGTGGTTAAGACTACACGCTTGCACTGCAGGGGGCGCGGTTGCATCCTCTGTCAGAGAAATAAGATCCCGCATGCCGCCCACCCCCCACCC
>NW_006779068.1:687740-711955 GCF_000442215.2 Lipotes vexillifer | reverse complement strand
CCCCCCCCCCCCCCCGGTTGAAAAATCAATTTGTCTAAGGATTTTTTTTTTTTAATGGATGAGCAATTAAACCACATTATTTTTGGCTGCCTTGGGTCTTGTTGCTGCGCATGGGCTTTCTCTCGTTGCGGAGAGCGGGGGGCTAGTCTTTGTTGCCATGCGCGGGCTTCTCATTGCGGTGGCTTCTGTTGTTGCAGAGCAGGGGCTCTAGGCACGGGGCGCTTCAGTAGTTGTGGCTCGCAGGCTCAGTAGTTGTGGCGCACACGCTTAGTTGCTCTGCGGCATGTGGGGTCTTCGCAGACCAGGGCTCGAACCCGTGCCCCCTGCATTGGCAGGCAGATTCTTAACCACTGCGCCACCAGGGAAATCAAGCATTGTTGTTTTTAACCAGCTTCTGTATTCTATCCCAGTGATAGTTTTAAAATCGATCTGCTTCTCTCCATCCCTCCTGCCTCTGCCTTATGATTGCTTGCTTGAATTCCTGCTACTGGTCTCTGCAATCCTGCCTTCCTCTATCCCATTCTCTATAGTGCAGCTGAAATGGTTTTTTTCTGAAAATTTCATTCCATAGTCCAAAAAAAGGCCTTACATTCCTACAAGATAAGATAAACCAGATAAGCCAAGAGAAACAGACTGTAAGCCCTGAGAAACAAACGTGGACTTTCTTTTCTATTGTTTGGTGTTGATTTTTTTTTTTTTTTTTTGGTCACACCACTTTTCATGCGAGTTGATCTTAGTTCCCCAACCGGCACCCCCTGCATTGGGAGCTGCCTGGTCCTAACCACTGGACTGCCAGGGAAGTCCCACCCTTTTGTTCTTTTTAATTGAAAGAACTGTCTCGCTTTTATCAAAATTGACCCAAATGCAGCAAAGCAGACCCATCAACTGTCTGATAACAATTGATCTATCATCTGACCTGTGATTTTTGCCTTTAAATATGTGCCTACATTTTTGAACACAAGCCAATTCTCTAATAACTGGACACTCTTGCAAGTGCAAGTAAAAAAAATTTATCCCCATACTCAAATTTGTTTTTAAGGGTTTTTTGAACAAGTTATTTAATTATACTTATTAGCTGTATGTCCTTGGGCACATTATTAAACCTTCCTAATGAAGGGGATTAGGATATGCCATTGTGGCACGGGAATTATAAAGAGTTTCTGAAATCTCTTATCTGCCTAAAGCTGACTCTCCCAAAAGAACTCAACTGTCATAAAACTCCTCCTTGAGAACAACTTTAATCTTCTTGGACTTGAGAAGTGGGCACCACACCCAAACAGACATTGTCTCAAGACTATCATATCTCCTATCTATTCTCCTACAAAAACATTTATCTTTCCAAAAAGTCATTCCCATAAGTGCCCTTTCTCTCCTTCCCCATCACCTATGATGAAATAAAATATATGTTTCTTAAGGCAGGACAAGAAAATTTAAGCATAGCAGATGCCCTTCCTGACAGGGCTCTTCCTAATGTGCAATGTGCATCTACATTATACATTAACCAGACCTCCTCAAAGGCAGGAATGTCTGCTCAACCATAAAGATCATTTTTTCCCCTTCTTCTGACGCCAGCAATGTAACTCCTTAGAAGATAACATTCTTTTCTTAATCCTGTAAGGGGTCATGGTGACCTGCTGCTCCCTTCCTACATGTAGGTCTGGACTTTGTATCTCTGGTTAACGTTATGTAAAATGTCAGTGTGTCATTTTGATGAACGATCCTTTGTCTTAAAAATGTATATAAATGTGCTTTCGACTTCTAACTAGGGGAACAGTCCTCAGAGTTTTCTGAAAGACTGTCTCCAGGGTTATAATCCTCAGGTTGGCTCGGAAAAAACCTCTATTTCTTCTTTAGATTGACTATTAATTTTTCATCAACACCTTCTAAGTTAGGTATATAAACACAAAATTTTAACCACCCCCATGAGTTATTCATCACTGAATTCTCATGTGCCTATGCATTGCATGTGTAAACTCTGGGTTTTTTCTCCTGTTAATCTGTCTTTTGTCAGTTTAACTTGCAGATCCCAGACACTGAACATAAGAGGGTAAAGGAACGTTTTTCCTCCCCTACACTAAGTATCAGTGTTCTCCTCTGTAAAATAATAATGATGATAATAATAATGTATTGGGAGGATTTAATGGGATAAAAGTAAGTGCTTAGCACAGTTCCTGGCATATCGTAAACGCTGTGATTATCATTATTGGAACTATGGAGTTAGTGCTGGTAAGACACAGACTGGAGGCTGAAGATCAGGTTTTCAGCGAAGAGTGAGGGGATCAGATTTGAGTTTTAGAAAACCGTTTTAAGCTGCTGGTATCAAAGAGAGAGGTTGGATTGAAGGAGACATCCCTTGAAGAATGTGGTGGTAACCCAAGCAAGCACTGATGAGGGCATGGAAAGAACTGGACACATCTGAACGTGACTCTCAGGAAAAGCCATTAGCAGGACTTGGAGAGCAATTAAATATGCTTGCTTAACCATAATGAGAGCCAATCTAAGGGAAAGATATCATTTTTTCTTTATCAACTTGACCTGAATGACCGTGCTATCTGATCTCATTTTTCCTTGCTTGAAAGCCTCTCTGGCTCCCCATGCCTTCAATATCAGAGCCGAATTCCTGATCACAGCTTCCAAAGCTCTTAGTAATCAGTTCCTACTTACCCATCCTGCCTTGTTTCAGAACCCTCCCCTCCTCTACACTTTGCTTTCTTGTGGCAAGCCCTTGTCCTCTCACTCCATGCCTTGCTGAAGACAAAGTTGCTGGGGCCACCACACATACACCCTCTCCTCACTGACCCTAACCGCCTCCTTACCCTTCAGAACGCAGCTCAGAGTTAAGGCCCTCAGAAATGGCCCCTACGCACACACTGATCTTGACATTTTCTTAGCTTCCTATAGATATATCTGTAAGGCCAACTGGCCCGAGGCAGGGGAACGCAATCAGATTCACAGGTTGCATCAGACCGAAACTTTCCAGACCACCCAGTTCCAGGAACTGACCTGGGGACTTTCCGGACCACCCAGTTCCAGGAACTGACCTGGGGACTTTCCACCCGGCCCAGCCTTCCCGCCTTTCGAGGGGCGGGACTAACGGTCCCAAGACTGATGCAACCGGCACCAGATATTGCCACGATACCCTAAAAGACCACCAAATAAGGAATACCCTGCGCCCTCCCGGATTCACCACACCCCTTTCCCTTCTTCCCCTATAAAGTCTGCCCAAACCCTCGCCCGGGCGCGACTTCTCTGGCCCCTTTCTCTCGGACCAGTGAACCTCACCCGGGAGCGCTCCCTAATAAAGCTTGTTTAAGCTCTCCTCTGTTTCTTGGTGCCGTTCCTTACAATATCCAGCAAGAGCGCCATGCAGAACTGTCACTGCCTGCCTCTTCTACTGGGCTTAGAGGCAGACCATATCATTCCTTTTACCTTCTGCCACAGTTAAGACACTCAATAAATTCTGTTAAATGAAAGAAAAAGCAAATAAAGGAGGAAATTAACAAATATTATATATCAGTGTCTCATTTCCAAATGTTATTTTTAACAGCTTTATTGAGGTATAACTTACGTACAATAAACTTCACATATTTAAAGTGTACAATGTGATGTTTTGCTACGTGTATACGCTCTTGAAATTGTCACCAAAATCAAGAGACTGAACATATTCAGTGCCCTGTGTTATCTCTCCCTCCTGTCCTCCACATCCCCTCCATCCCCAGGTAGCCACTGATCTGCTTTCTGTCACTATAGATTAGTTTGCATTTTCTAGATTTTTATATAAATGCAGTTATACAGTATGTTCTCTTTTGTCTTTGCTTTCACTCAACATGATTATTTGGAGATTCATCTGTTGTTTCATGCATCAATTCTTCACTCCTTTTCATTGCTAAGTAGTTTTCCATTGTATATATAAAATGTGTTTATCCGTTTATCTATTGATGAATATCTGGGGCGTTTGTTTGTTTGCTATTACAAATAAAGCTGCTTTGAATATTTGTGCACATGTCTTTGTATGGACATATGCTTTCTTTTCCATTGGGCAAATACTTAGGAGTGAAATGGCTAGATCACATGGTGGTGTGATTAACTGTAAACCTTCTCCAAAAGGGTTGCCATTTTACATTCCCATCATCAGTGAATGAGAATCCCAGTTCCTTCCATGTGATGAGGAAAACAATTTCATTTTTCTGAGTTGCGGCCTAGTCGTTTTACAGTATAAAAACACCACTCACACCTAGAGTCTGAGCATTTAGGAAAAAAACTTGAGTCGAGGATACCCACAGTAAGTACCCGCTTTGTGTTTCCCGGGGCACCTTTTAAAATAACCACTTTGGGTTAAGCCTGCTGAAAGTTAGTGACCTTTGCCCAACTACCTCATGAGTAATAGGTGCTTGCTACCCTGCTCTCCATCTCCTGCTCGTCCGGCTCTCCCTTCCCCCAGCTCATTGTACCCTCTTGCTTCTGGGGTCTGTAAGTAATAATAAATCTTGTGATTCTACTTCCTTTGTGGAGTATACTGAAATTGCATCTTCAATCAAAGTGACCTGTGGGGTTTGTTTTACTTCCCTAAATGGGAGCTCGGATGCTGAGGCAGCCTGACCCTGGATGGGTGGCTTGTGCCCCTTCATTCATCAGGTCATAATCTACATATCCTTTGTGTGTGTGTGTGTGTGTGTGTGTGTGTGTGTGTGTGTGCGCGCGCGGTACGCAGAGGCCTCTCACCGTTGTCACCTCTCCCGTTGCGGAGCGCAGGCTCAGCGGCCATGGCTTACGGGCCCAGCCGCTCAGCGGCATGTGGAACCTTCCCGGACCGGGACACGAACCCGTGTTCTCCGCATCGGCAGGCGGACTCTCAACCACTGCACCACCAGGGAAGCCCCGTGGGCAAGCTTTTAAACACCGGCCACTAAGAAATGCCTAAAAATCCCGGCATCTGGCCCTTTAAGACCAGTTTGTTGTAGAAAGGATTGCGTGCGCACTGAGAAGTGAAATGCTCAGCCAACTAAAGCTATAGTGCCATCTAGTGGTAATTTAGGTGTGTCTGAGCTAAAATGGTAAAAATAAAAAAATAATAAAGAGCAAAGATTCTCACCCACAATTTGACCACACACTGGTATATTTGTTTAGTTGTAGGATGTGGCAGAAATACTTCTCACTGATAAAAGTTAAGGCCTGGGGCTTCCTTGGTGGTGCAGTGGTTAAGAATTTGCCGGCCAATGCAGGGGACACGGGTTCAATCCCTGGTCCGGGAAGATCTCACATGCCGCAGAGCAACTAAGCCCTGAGCGCCCCAACTACTGAGCCTGCGCTCTAGAGCCCACGCACCACAACTACTGAAGCCTGTGAGCCTAGAGTCCGTGCTCCACAAGAGAAGCCACCACATGAGAAGCCCGAGCACCGCAACGAAGAGTAGCCCCCGCTTGCCGCAACTAGAGAAAGCCCGCGCGCACCAACGAAGACCCAACGCAGCCAAAAATAAATAAAATTGATTCTTTAAAAAAAAAAAAAGGAAAAGGAAAAAAAGAGTTAAGGCCTAAAATTTAGGAAAGATTTGGTATCACCCATGACACATTCTCCATCTCTGGCTGTGTGTGTCTCTCTCTCTTTCTCTCTCTCACACACACACACACAGTCCACAACTAACCCCCCAGGAAATCCGTAAGCTCTACCTTCAAAATATACCCAGAATCTGGCCTCTCTTCACCACCTCCGGTGCTTCCCTCTAGTACAAGCCACTATCACCTCTAGCCTGGATTATCGTGATGGTCTCCTAACCAACCCCTTGATTTCCGCCCTTGCTCCCTGTGGTCTATTTGCAACAAAAAAGCCAAAGTGATCCTTTTAAAAGGAAGTTAGGTCCTGTCAATGCTCCACTGAAACCCTCCGACATCACCCCATTGCCCATTCCCATCACATCCAGCCCAGCCCCTTCTCTGACTTCCACTCCGACTGCCTTCCCCTTTCGACGACTTTTCAAATACACTCGACCAACTTTTGTTTTGTTTTTGCTGTCCTGCGAGGCTTGTGGGATCTTTTTCTCCCCACCAGGGATTGAACCCTGGCCCTCCACAGTGAGAGCACGGAGTCCTAACCACTGGATGCCAGGGAGTTCCCTCCGCCTACAGTCTTGATGTTTTGTAAATACACCTTGCTGTTTCCTGCTTCAGGGTCTTCACACTTGCTCCACCAACAGCCTGGGATGGTCTTATCTTAGACGTGTGCACAACTAACCCCTCATATCCTTGATTTTTGTCAAATGCTTTTGCTGCATCAAAGAGAGGATGGCGTGTTTTTCCCCTTCACTCTGTTAATGTGGTGTATTACACTGATCAACTTTTGTATTTGAATCATCCTTGCCTTCCAGAGATGAATCCCACTTAGTCATGGTGTATACTCCTTTTAATGTGCTGCTGAATTTGGTTGTCTAGTACTTTGCTGAGGATTTTTACCCCTCAACTCCTCAAGTCTTTGCTCAAATGCTACCATCTCCATGAGGTCTGACCACCCTATTTAAAATTGCAAACAATTTCCCAGCTTTGTTTTTTATTTTTTTATTTTTTGTTTTTTGTTTTGGCTGTGTAGGGTCTTCGTTTCTGTGCGAGGGCTTTCTCTAGTTGTGGCAAGCGGGGGCCACTCTTCATCGCAGTGCGTGGGCCTCTCACTACCGCGGCCTTTCTTGTTGCGGAGCACAGGCTCCAGACGTGCAGGCTCAGTAGTTGTGGCTCACGGGCCTAGTTGCTCCGCGGCATGTGGGCTCTTCCCAGACCAGGGCTCGAACCCGTGTCCCCTGCATTGGCAGGCAGACTCTCAACCACTGTGCCACAAGGGAAGCCCCCCAGTTTTGCTTTTCTCCATAGACATTCATCACTTATTTGGCTTGTTGAACTCCCACGAGGACAGGGACTTGTTGTGAGGACAGAAATTTGTTTCCTTCTTCCCTTTTTTCTAATTGAGGTCTAATTCACATATGCTGAAGACACAAATCTCAAGTGAACAGTCTGATGAGAATTTTGATAAATGTAATGCACGTAACCATGTAACACACACCTATCGAAACATAGAACATTCCCATTGCCCCAGGAAGTTCCCTTCTGCCCCTTCTCAGTCAGTCTCACACATCCACCCACTCACTGTGTTGATGTCTATCACAATAGGTTAGCTTTACTTGCTCTGGAGTTTCATATAAATGGAATTATACAGTTTGTACTCTTTTGTATCTGGCTTCTTCTGCTCAGCATAATGTTTTTGAGATTCAGTCACGTTGTTGCTTGCAGTGGTCCTTTGCTCCTTTTTCTTGTTCAGTAGCATTCCACTGTGTGAACATAATTCAGTTTGTTTACCTCTTTTTCTGATTATTGACATTTGTGTTGTTTCCAGTTTGAGGCCATTATTGATAAAGCTATAAAGCATCTATGAACATTCTTGTAGAACTCTTCTTTTTTTTTTTTTTTTTTTTTCCTTCTGTGGTGTGTGGGCCTCTCACTGTTTTGGCCTCTCCCGTTGTGGAGCACAGGCTCTGGACGCGCAGTCTCAGTGGCCATGGCTCACGGGCCCAGCCGCTCCACGGCATGTGGGATCTTCCCGGACCGGGGCACGAACCCGTGTCCCCTGCATCGGCAGGTGGACTCTCAACCACTGCACCACCAGGGAAGCCCTAGAACTCTTCTTGTGGGCATATGTTTTCATGTCTTTGGGGTAAATAACTAAGAGAGGAATTGCTGGACTATAGGGTAGGTATATGTTTAACTTTATAAGAAACTACTGAACAGTTTTCCAAAATGATTATAACATTTTAAGATTCCTACCAGCTGTGTGTAAGAGCTGCACATCATGGACTGTGGTGTCAGCCATTTCAATTTTAGCCATTCTGCTAGCTGTGGGGTGGGATCTCATTGTGGTTTTTAACTTGCATTCTCCTATGACTTATTTCCACATGCTTTTTTAAAATATATATATATAAATTTACTTATTTATTTTGGGGCTGTGTTGGGTTTTCATTGCTATGCACGGGCTTTCTCTAGTTGTGGCAAGTGGGGACTACTCTTTGTTGCAGTAAATGGGCTTTAGGTGCACGGGCTTCGGTAGTTGTGGCACGAGGGCTCAGTAGTTGTGGCTCACGGGCTCTAAAGTGCAGGCTCAGCAGTTGTGGCACACGGGCTCAGCTGCTCCGTGGTATGTGGGACCTTCCCAGACCAGGGCTTGTACCCGTGTCCCTTGCGTTGGCAGGTGGATTCTCAACCACTGCACCACCAGGGAAGTCCCCTCCACATGCTTATTGAAGGCTGGGATTTTGTCCATTTTATTTATTGCTTTATTTCCTGCCCATTAGTGCAAGGTGGAGCCCATATTAGGATATCAATTGATATTTGTTGAATGAATTAATCAATGATTTACTCTAAGAAATAAACAAATTAGATTGGATTCAAGGTTGTTATCCCTTAATAATAACCCAAAGAACATTCTCTCTGACTTGGATTTTGAAATCTTTCTTTTGTGGAAGAGAAAAGATATCCTAGCTTAGTTCACTAGGAATGATATTCAACTCACAGCCCATTTTTCCCATTATGAACTAATATTACATTGATAGTCATGGTAGTTAGAATTTGCCATAGTGCTTTAGTTCCCTAAAACTTTGTTTAAATTTTTTCAAATTATTTTATGCCCATAGTGCTGTTGCTACTTTTGAACATCATCAGGCTTTTATAGCTTGGGGAGAAAAAAATATGTAAGAACTTTTAATAAAAGTTAGGCAACTAATAGGAAATTATCCTTGGGTTTTTATTTGATACGCTCAGAATTCTTAAAGTGTAATGACTACCATGTGCACAAGCTTTCATAAACTATTACCTTATTTAATAAAGAAAAATTAGGCTGGGAATAGAGGTGTTAAACTATAAGGATCTCTGAGGTTAAAATTTCTAACAGTAGTAGGGAAAATTTTGTTTTAATGGAAAACTACGCATTGTTTAGCCTACAGCCTCTCTCAGTCATCCGAGTCTGATTCTCTGGGAACTGTTTTACAACTTTGTAAATTGTAGACAGCTTATAGCAATCCTAAGTAAATCCCAATCATAGTCATGTAAATCTTGTCCTGTCCAGTTTCCTTCTCTCCTGCTCTACAGAAAAAGAAGCTAGTTTTGCCTCCATCTGAAGATTCATTTCAGTTCTCCTGCTCTATGAATGAATCTCTTGGAGTCCTCTTTGAACTGGTTGTAAGAGCTTACCTGTGTCAAAAGAAAATTCAGAGGGAATTCCCTGCCGGTCCAGTGGTTAGGACTCAGCGCTTTCACTGCCGGGGCTGGGCTCGACCTCTGCTCATTGTACTAAGATCCCACAAGCCAGCGAGGTGCGGCCAAAAAAAAAAAAAAAAAATTCAGAGAGCTTTACTTGATATGAATATTTTATTGAGCAAGAAAAACTTCACAAACTGGGAGACTTGAAAACCAGAAGGGGTAAGACACTCACTTTCAGCAGCTACAGCTCAGTTAAATGAGGAAGGATGTTGTTTTCTATCGCGATTGGTTAATAGAAACTTACATTCTTGCAAGGAGTGTAGCATCGCACAAGCTTACCTGTTTATAGCTGATGGGCTAGGAAGCTGTAAGGGCATGCTGATGTGAAGAAAGCTTAAGTTTTGTTTAAGGTCAGAGTCAGCATTTGGGGGAGATCAGGACAGTTGAAGCTTTGGTTATGGGGCTAGGGGTGATTGCTTAGGGTATATTCAAACTGTGGCCTCCATTATGGTTTTTCTTTGACACCAGTTTCCTCATTAATGAGTTTTAAAAAATATTTTACACATGTTCATTTCATAATATCTGTATGGGAGTAATAATTTTGCCCTTTGGAGGATAATTATCCTTTAATTAAATAATTGGCTGATCAATTAATTAGTTAACCATATAAGAAGGCTTATAATTAAGTTCTAACTTTGGGAATCTGGTTCACCTACATGCATCATTAACAGAGAGAGGAACTGTAGTAACTGGGATCTGGCTTAGTTTAGCCAGAATTAGTTTAGTTGTTTTTTCGCCCCACGCTTACCTACTGATCAAGCTGATCAGATTGCAGAGAGGTAATTAAGGTAATATTTGATCAGAAACTTGGTCTTAATACATAAATAGATAAACAAAAGGTCCTACTGTATAGCACAGAAAACTGTATTCAATATCTTATAATAACTTATAGTATAAAAGAATGTGAAAAACAATATATATATTCATATATATAAATATGGCTGAGTCATTTTATGGCTGAGTCATTTTGCTATATACCGGAAGGTAATATGGCATTGTGAATCAACTATACTTCAATTTAAAAAGCTTTATATTACAAAAAAAAAGAAAGAAACTTGGTCTTCAATAGACATGGTTCTTATGTCTTTTAAAAACGAAAGTTGTCTAAGATAGACTAGCTCTATATTTTCTCTGCTTCAAAATATATTTTAAATGTGGCTTGTGACAGGAGCTATTCTTAGAAACAAACAAAATGCTATCTTTTTTCCAACAGTTTCATATTAAGAGACTGAATATACAAATGAACAATGAACCAGTCTGTATGACAGTAGGCTCTGAGCCACAACCTTGGAAGCAAGCAGTCCCAGAAGCCAAATCACAACCTCTGCAGCTATTAGTCCAGAATGATCAGATGAGGTCAATGACTGCCAGCTTCCTTAATATTTGCCCAACTTCCAACTCAGGAGCTACCGGAGAAAGCCAAAATGCTTCTCAGACCAAAAGCATAAGATGCCCTGCTCTAGTCAGCCCACCTCCTGCTTCCGGTGCCAGCAATCTCCAATCACTGCTCACCTGGGGACTCTCACTCCCCTGTGGGTCTCTGCCCAAAGTAAGAGATGCTGGCTGATTCCCTTGCTAGAGCAAACTCCCAATACATAGCCTCTGTTCGTTCTCATCTGGGTGCCCTTTGTTTATTTCCACATAATACATTTACTTCACTAGAGGATCATGAAACTTATATGAAGAATTTTTTATTGGCCCAGAGGAAACACTCAGAAAACTACAGGTTCATTCGTTCTTCCTGGAGATCAAAAAGTAGCTAGAAATTCCTCAACTATATTACTGATATGAAATCATACAGAAAAGTTCTGTCTGGGACAGCAAACAAGAGAGTTGAACTCTAAGGCCAGTCATTTATGTCATAAATAAAGGTAATATTACAAATGAAACTTTAAAAGTAAACTTGATTTTAATTTTCAGTACAGGAAAAAAGTTCCCTTGTTCCCAGTTTCTCAATCTTAAAGGTGAAAGGGACTTGTCCCTTGCCAAAGTTCATTGTTTACAAAAGTCAAAATGGAGATCTGGGGAGATGATGCAGTTTACCAGAGGGCAGCAGGGAACCCCAAGGATAGCCTGGGTGTCTTTGGCCATGAACCCCTTCTCCCAGCAGCCTCATATAAGCAAACACCCTAAGAAGAAACCATTTGCAAATAGTTTCCAAACATGTCCCCCAACATTCCTTCAAGTCATATTGTAACCCCTAAACTCTGAACCTCAAATCTTGCTTACTCCTACTTCAGTTTTCTTTCTACAGCATCACTTCACCTTCGTCTGTTTCCAATTTTCTCATCAGCAAAAACTGTTTCAAGTGAAATATTACCCAGAGCCCAAGAAGGCACGTGGGCTCCTCTTCACAGGTGCCTCGGTGCCTCCGCTCCGGAGGGCGCTGTACTTGTCTTACATAAGTGTTAGGAATCAGAATTAGAATACCTGCACCTCCAAGTACCCCAGGGCAGTGCTTTTCAAACCTTAATATGCAGACCAGTCACCTAGGAATCTTGTTAAAGGTCAGATTCTTGTTCAGGTCCTGGTAGTGCTGGAGAGTCTGAATTCCTGTCGAGGTCCCAGGGAAGGCAGTGCCCAGCCCCACCTGAGAAGAGTTTTAAAATCACACACGTATATCCCTCACTACTAGTTTAGGTGCACATATTCAGAGCGGAATCTGGGAGCTGTCATTTTAAAAGCTCCAAGGGCCAGTTCTGTTTACAAACACAGTGCTACAACAACGTATTCCAAGCTGCCTTGATGATAAGAACCACCTAAGACACTGGATTCAATGCTATTTCTCAGGTCTTCGCCTGGAGGTGCTGATTTAGTAGGCTTGGGGTGGAACCCGGGAATCTATTTTTAAAGGGACACAAATGACTAGCAGCCCAAAAGTTTGGCAGACGATGGCCCTCAAACACAATTTAAAAACCATTCCATTCTGCTTTCCAGCTTTTGGATTTCTTCATTCTTTCATTCATTTGACTTTGTTACGACCGTCTCAGATCGGGTGGACTCCAACTGGGTCCTTTCCTTGCCCAGTGCCGACGGTGCCAATTGAACGAGACCAGGTTTGGCAAAGCAGAGAAGAAACTATTTGTTGATCAAGGAGTGGGCAAGGGAGAGCTCCTGCTCTGAAGACCCCTTCTCCCTGCCGGGGGGTTGGGGGGTGCAGGAAACTTAAGGGGTAAGAGATGGGTGCACCACCAGAATTCTGGGAAAGGGGCGGAGAGTTCCAGAAACAGCTGGAACATGCGCAGTCCCTTGGGCTCCCTTGCACACAGACTAATTGTGCCTCGCAACGTGCAAGTCCCACCTTTGGGTGGAGGTCCTAGCATGGTAAGGGGCAGAGGCAACTTTCAGACACTTTGGGGCTCTTCTGTGCAGGTGCTGCCCTCATGGTCAGGCTGGAGCCGATTCAGGGCAGTTGACTGTCCCCATCTTGGGCCTTTCTGCGGTTTTGCTTATGTGGCGTCTGCCATAGTTCCTGTTAAGCGAGCACAGCTGTGGGCATAGGTCAATGGATTGTGGTGGGAAAAGAGAAAGTGGGTTAGTCTCCATACACGTGTGGGTCTGTCTCCTCCCTGTGACAGCTTTGGTGTTAACTTCTGAATTATCTCCTCCAAGGGCTTGATAAACTGCTGTTTCTTCAACTTTGCCATAATCAGACTTTCAGGTGGTGATTCTGAAAGGACCCTAGGCATCCCCCAGGCATTTTGGAAAGTTTAATTATTGTTTATGTAGAAAAAATGAACCACAGAATCTAAGCATGAGCCTTTATTTGAGAATACCTGGCATGAGAAATCTCACGAGGAGCAGTCAGTTTAGGAGAGAAGAGTAGACTGGTTTTTGTTTTTTATTAATTTTTATTAATTAATTAATTTATTTTTGCGGTGCGCGGGCCTCTCACTGCTGTGGCCTCTCCCGTTGCGGAGCACAGGCTCTGGACGCGCAGGCTCAGCGGCCATGGCTCACGGGCACAGACGCTCCGCGGCATGTGGGATCCTCCCGGACCGGGGCACAAACCCGTCTCCCCTGCATCGGCAGGCGGACTCCCAACCACTGTGCCACCAGGGAAGCCCGAGTAGACTGTTTTACGGGACTTTAGCAAGAGGGGTCTGTCAAAATTCAGATCGTTCTGGGAATAGAGAAGAATTGTTCTTGAAGATTAGCAGCCATATCTTTAGCCATCTGAATTTTGCTTACAGAGCTGGGAAAGAACTGATAGGGGCTAAAGTCCTGTGCAAGAGGGTTGAGCAGAAGAGCCATTGGGACAAACACCTGCCAGGTTCTCAGTGGAAATTTTCTAGTCTTTCAGGGTCTTGCAGTCCCTAATTTTGGTCAACATGGATACTGAGTCTCATATCTAGGTCTTACCACATCTTGGTTTGTTCAGTTCACTAGATCTATGTTACTCCTGACGATTGCTATCTCAGACTCTGCAAAGAACAGGCATCCAAGCTTCCCATGACTTTTGCCTTTGTAACTCCAGTCACTTGATAAGTGAGTGGTTGCACAGAGGAGAATATAGCAAATGACTGTGGAGACAAGTATTAGCCTGAGATTTATCAGAAGACCTTGAACAGTGCCTCTCAGTCCTGTTAATACTGGCTGTCATGGACCGCATGTTTACATCCCCCCAAATTCAGATGTTGAAACCCTAATCTCCAATGTGATGGAATTTGGAGATGGGGCCTTTGGGAGGTAATTATGTCACATGGGTAGAGCACTCATGGTGGGGTTAGTGCCCTTATAAGAAGAGACAGGAAGGAGCTTGTTCTCTTTCTGCTCAGCACCATGTGAAGATACAGCAAGAAGATGGCTGTGTCTGGGGGCTTCCCTGGTGGCGCAGTGGTTGAGAGTCTGCCTGCCGATGCAGGGGACGTGGGTTTTTGCCCCGGTCCGGGAGGATCCCACATGCCGTGGAGTGGCTGGGCCAGTGAGCCATGGCCACTGAGCCTGCACATCCGGAGCCTGTGCTCCTCAACGGGAGAGGCCACAACAGTGAGAGGCCCGTGTACCGCAAAAAAAAAAAAAAAAAAGGAAGATGGCTGTGTGTAAACAGGAAGAGGGTCCTCACCAAGAACCCAAGCTGCTGGCCCCTGAGTCTATAGAGAAATAAGATTCTAGATTAACGGGTCTGTGTAACACTCTCTTTGCTCATCTTTCTCATTTTCCCAAAGTAACAAAGATTAAGGGAAGAAACTTTATGAATTTCACTTTAGCAATAAGAGGTTTAAACTAACAGAGAGAGAAAAGATAGCCAAGCAAAGGAAGAGAAAGAGACAAAAAAGAGTTTGGCAGTCACTTACTCCAGGTATGCCTGCATCCTGATTCCCAAGTCTTGGGTAGAAACTGCTCATAGATAGCCACCTGCTGTGTAGTCTGAGGCTCTTGGGAAGATGGTCTCCTTCATGATGCTTCTGTTTCTGGTAACATCCCAGCGATGCTCAAGACAGTCTTATATTGGTATGATTTTCAATAAGTCAAAGTCTCTGGGATGAAGGTCGTGCAGAGGTTCCTATAGTTTACCTTTTGGAAAAGCTGCTGGACCCATTTTATAAACTGGGATATTCTGCATTCACCCTCTATCACCTTTTGCCATATTGGACTGTACAAGAAGAGAGTCAAGGATGAGGGTGAGATCCACAGACACATGGAGTATTCAGCAAGCAGCAAATGTGGGGATTGTCTATGAGTTCCTGCTGGAGTGACCCGAAAGGCCATTAGAGCCTTTGGCTGTAGTAACCAGAGTTCCTCTGGTAGTTTCATAAATTACCATTTATTTATTTAATTTTCTCTGAGGACTATTGGTGATAAGGCAGCAAAGCTTACGTGTGACAGGGCCCTAGAGAGTTCCTTAACTACTATTTCAGTGAATTGGGTTCCTCAATCACTAGACAAATTAGGTGAGTTTTCTTCAAGTGGGAAACATAAATACTAAAAAATTTTTGCTACTGTCATAGCAGTTGCTTTACAATAAGAGAAGGCTTCAACCCGAGCAGAAAACAGAGATGGAGTAGTAAGAACACATTTAGAATCCCGTGAGAAAGAGACTGAATTAAATCCATCTGTAGAGTTTTAAAAGGGCATAAAGGTTTTGGCTCATTTCAATTTTACTTCTTTACAGTTTTCCCAGGAGTATGGTTTGGATGGATGGATCATATTCCAGAGATATCCTCTGAAGTCTTATGAAAGATTTCCCACAAAGGCTTATTGAAGACTCTGATATAGTAAGATATGTGTGTTTGGTCTTTGTTCCTGGTACATGTTGTACCTTCACCCTATCTGAAAAAAGTTAGGGTTAACAGTGAATGCAACTGTATTGCCTAGTGTTAGAAATAGCCCACTAATCTTATAACCCTTCCCTATGTGAATCAGGGTGCACTGAGGCAGAGGTACTTGCTAGACTACTATTGCTGACTGCAGTCTAAACCAGCACTGTGGCCAAACCTAATATCCCTTCCAAAGGTGGAAAAGTTTGGGTATAGGTAGAGAGAAGGAGGAATAGTAGCTGAGGGTAGAGGAACAAATAAAAGAGTTATGAAATAAGGGAAATCCAATATTACATTAATACCTCAAAAGAGGCTCAGAGCAAGAGGTAACATTGTCTCTTAGCTCAATTTATCAGAAGCCTAAAAGGGTAAAGGCAGATATTGCTGAGAGCACTCCTGCTTTTAGAATCTGACAAGATGAAATGGAAGGCTGCAAACCAGAGTGGCCTCACCCTGGAGACATTTTCATACAATATGGATCCTGGGCCGGACTAATTATTAATGACTGAATGGGCTCTAGTCATGTGCTGCATCTCTTAACTGTTAGGATCCCCAGACCTGTGGTATATGTTTAAATATATATATGGTCTTTGTCCCCAGTTCCTGGCACAAAGCCTCTAAAACCCTTGGAATTTCCTGTGATAGGAGCATTTTTCATTACTCATAACAAGCCCTTTTCAACCATCCCTGAGTTCAGGTTGATGAGGTGACTCTTGGTAGACCTTTATTTTTTATTATTATTTTAATGCAGTTTTTTAAAGATTTTTTTTGATGTGGACCATTTTTAAAGTCTTTATTGAATTTGTTGCAATATTGCTTCTGTTTTATGTTTTGGTTTTTTGACCATGAAGCATATGGGATCTTAGCTCCCCGACCAGGGATCAACCCACACCCCCTGCATTGGAAGACGTAGTTTTAACCACTGGACCACCAGGGAAGACCCTTGGTAGACCTTTAGACAGCTTCAGGATGGGGGCTGGTCAACAGAGGAACCACCCTTATGATTAGAGGGCTGGAACTTTCAGCCCCATCCCCAGAACTCACGGGAGCAAAGACAGACTGGAGATGGAGTTCAATCACCAATGGCCAGTGACTTAGTCGATCGTGCCTACCTAATGGGACCTCCATAAAAGCCCCTAAACAATGGGGTTCAGAGATCTTCTGAGTTGGTGGACACATCGAGGTTGGGGGAGGGTGGTGCACCTGGAGAGGGCGTGAAAGCTCTGCCCTTCCTCTCTCCCCAGTACCTTCTTCTATGCATTCTTCCATTTGACTCTTCCTGAGTTGTGATAAACCGGTAACAGTAAGTAAAGCCCTTTCCTGATTTCTGTGAGTTGTAGTGGTTTATTGAAACTGAGAAAGGGATTGTGGGAACCCCTGACTTTGCAGCCAAGTTGGGCAGAAGTGTTGGTAGCCTGAAGACCGGGTCCTTGTGACTGGTGTCTGCAGTGAGGGCAGTCTGTGGGATTGAGCCCCTGAACCTGTGGGGTCTGATGCTAACTCCAAATAGATGGTGTCAGAATAGAAGTAACTGGGCACCTAGTTGGTGTTCAGAGAACGAGAAAATTGCAGAAATATGAATTTTACAGTTTTCTTTCTGTGTTGTTTAATTTCCACATATTTGTGAATTTCCCAAGTTTCATCTGCTGCTGATTTTTAATTTCATTCCATTATGATTAGAGAACACACTTTGTATGATTTAAGTACTTTTGAAATCACTGAGACTAGTTTTTTTGACCCAGCATACTGTCCATCCTGGAGAATGTTCCATGTGCACTTGAGAAGAATGTGTATTCTACTGTTATTGGGTGTAATGTCTATAGATGCCTGTTAGGTCTAGTTGGTTTTGTAGTGTAGTTTGTTTTCTATTTCTTTGTTGATCTTCTGCCTAGTTGTTCTAGCTATTATTGAAGCTATTATCAAAGTCTCCACTTACTAAATTTTCTACTCCGTCCAGTTCTGTCAATTTTTGCTTCATGTATTTTGGGGCTTCATTGTTAGGGTGTATGTGTTTATAATTATAATATATTCTCAATGGATTGGCCCTTTTGTCATCATATACTTTCCTTCTTTGTCTTTCATAACTATTCAGTATTTTTGTCTTAATTGTCTGTTTACCTAATATTGTTATAGCCACTCTAGCTCTCTTTTGCTTACTCTTTTCATGGAATATCTTTTTCCATTCTTTTATTTTCAACCTGTTTATGTCTTTAAATCTAAAGTGAATCTCTTGTGGACAGTATATAGTTAGACCATGGTTTTTTAAAAATCCATTCTGCCAATTTCTGCCTTTTAATTGGTGTTTTAATCCATTTAAGTGTATACTGATAAGGAAAGACTTACTTCTGCCATTTTGCTACTTGTTTTCTATATGTCTCATGTCTTTTTTGGTCTTTTATTCTTCCATTACTGCCTTCCTTTGCATAAGTAGATCTTTTCTGGTGTACTATTTTAATTCCCTTGTTGTTTGTTTTGGTATACATTTTTTTAGTTATTTTCTTAGTGGTTGCTCTGGGATTACAATTAATATATTAACTTACAAAAACGTAGCTCAGATTAATACCAACTTAATTCCAATATTATACAAAAACTTTGCTCTTATATAACTTCATTTCTTCCCCCTCTTTCGCGCCATTAATGCCATACATATTACATCTTCATTCTATGCCCATTAACATAAATTTATAATTATTGCTTTCTGTAGTTGCCTTTTAAATCAGATAGGATAAGAAAAAAGTGTTACAAACCAAAAAACATTTCTAGTGTCCTTTCATTTCAACCTGAAAGACTTCTTTTACTATTTGTCTGCTATTAACAAATTCTCTTGGTTTTCGTTTATCTGGAAATATCCTTTTTTTTTTGGCTGCACTGGGTCTTGGTTGTGGCATGCTGGATCTTCTTTGCAGCACGCGGATCTTCACTGCGGCACACGGGCTTCTTAGTTGCAGCATGTGGGCTTTTAGTTGCGGCATGCGGACTCTTAGTTGCAGCATATGGACTGTTAGTTGTAGCATGCATGTGGGATCTAGTTCCCTGACCAGGGATCGAACCCGGGCCCCCTGCATTGGGAGCATGGAGTCTTACCCACTGGACCACCAGGGAAGTCTCTCTCTGGAAATACCTTAATTTCTCTAAAATAGACAAATTCCCTCAGCTCACAACCCACCTTCTTGGTAGTCACCTTTTCTTCAGGCCACAGAGGAGTCCCTGCTCTGTTCTAGAGGGTTGGGCTCTACCAGCTTGTCTGTACTATGAGACCCTGCCTCCTGATTCAGATGGCCTAAGAAAGAAAATGACTGAATTTGGACTTGGAACCAACTGACTCTTAGGAGTTGTCAGGGAACATATTTCCCATCAAGTAAAATGGACAGTAGACGTAGATAAAGCCGTGCGTGGAGAGTATAGCGTATCCAGGGCCTATGGAAGATACAAAGAAGTATCAAACACTGTTCTTATCTTCAGGGAAGTGACAGGAAAGATAAATTGAGCAAAAGGGAATTCCTATTGTGTCCAGGCCATAAGGTAGTCCCTAAAAGTCAATGATAAATGAGTCAAGGTCCTCAGGAAACATTGTCTCATGGAGAAAATTAGTAGATCAACACTAGCACTGAGCATAGGGTGCTGCAAGCACTCAGAGGAGGTCTTCCTAATCCAAACTCAGGGCCAGGGAAGGAGAGGGTTCAGTAAATGCTTTTAAGAGAACCCGAAATTAATTCTTGTATAATAGTAGTTAACATTACTAACAGATTACTGTCTCATTTAATCCTCTCTACAGCCCTATGTGGTAGGTACAAATATTACCCGCAAGTTACAGATGAGGAAACTGAGCTTTGGTGAAGTTCAGGGACTTGGCTAAACTTCCCAGTTCTGGCAAGAAGGTCACACAGCTCTGAAGTGGTAAAGCTGAGCAGCCCTAACCAGGCATAATGAGCTTTAACCACCCATATTCATAACCACTGTGTAGCATGACAAATCACTAGTAGTTCACTAGGCTGGAATGCGAAAGGGGAACTTCAAGTCAAAGGAGTCAGGAGGAGAAAGATGGAGCGGTGAGAGTACAGGATGTGTTCTGGAAACTGAAATAGTTCAGTGTGGCTGGATCAAGAGAGTAAAGGGGGAAATTTTTGGAAAAAGGAGGAAGAGGTAGGCTGGGGGAGGGACTCATGAAAGAGAACCATTGATGATTTTAAGCATCGAGAACTAAGACGAGACTTTTAAGGTATGCAGAATGGATTGTGGAAAGGGAAGGTGTACGACTAGTCAAAGAAACCAGGCAGGATGACAGTTGCTTAGTCCCCAGCAAAAAGGATGATTTTAATTAAAATTGTAGTAGGAATGGAGAGGAAGTACAGATTCAAGAGATGCAGACACATTATACTCAGAAATGTGGCAGTCAGCTGTTTTTCTACCTGAGCACCACACTCTAAGGGGCCTTTTCAGATTTTTGGTAAAATCTAGAAATTTTGCAGAGAACTAAGGCAAATGCACTGTGGTCTTTTTCCTTTGATGATAACACCTAGCTTTCTGACTTGAAAAACTGTATGTAATTAGTGGCAATACTCCCCTAATTAGAGAAGTACAAGAAGAGGATTTGGGGTGGAATATACATAAATTCCGGTTGGGTTCATCTTGAGTTTGAGGTAAGTAAGGGACTCTGGGATTAAGGGAAGCTCTAGAGGCAGTTGATACACTTCTGGAGTTCAAGAGAGTTCTGGTTTGGATGCTGTGTAGACAGTCTGCAAGGTGATCAATCCTCCCAGGTGCCCAGGACTGAGAGCTTTCCTGGAACATGGGACTTACAGTGCTAAAGCCAGGAGAGTCCCAGGCAGAGCAGGACAGATGGTCACCCTAGGACAGGTCTGGGGCCCCAGAGAGAAAGCTGAGTTAGAAACATATATGTGGGCAGCACCAGTCTGTAAGTGACAGCAAGGAAGGGATGGAATCACCCAAGAAGAATGTGGTGTAAAGAAAAAACTGCCAAGGAACGAATCCTGAGGCATGCTAACACTAAATGAAAAGGTAGGGAAATAAAAAACTGGCCAAGGTAGTATGGCTCTGTTGGTTGGTTACCCAATAGCCATTCTCCCTTGTGGCTGGTCCCAGCCAATCGTGGCAATCTTCTCCCCCTTTCCATGTGGGTCTAAGGGTGGACTTGTGACCCAGTGCTGACAAATGAGATTTGTTGGTTCCTTCAGCAAGCGGGGACTGATTGCCTACCAGGTGCCAAGGCTGTGGGGATACAGATAAGAAGAAAATCCTTGACTTCATGGAGTCTACTTTTTCATGGATGAGAAAGATAATAAAGAAATAAAGGCATATGTCAGCTATTGATAATCCCTAAGAAGAAAAAGCAGAATAAGGGGAATAGGGAAAATGGGTTGAGGTACAGTAACATTTTATATGGAAAGTCAGGAAAGGCCTCAGTGGTAAAATGGCGTGAAATGTATAGGACACTGTCCTGGTGGTAGGTACAAATATTACCTACCAGGGGTTTCAGCGCCACCTTGTGTCCGCAGAGGGATGTACCACTAAACCATGTCCAAAGGAAAGAGCCTGGATTCTTGATTGATATCACTGAGCAGCCAAACCCATCCCTACTGATACAGGGATGGAAAAGGAAAGAAAGAAAGGTGGGAAGAAAGTCAGAAAGAGCTGTGTCCTAGAAACTAAGGGGAAGGAGAGTTAACAGTTTCAAATGCTGCAGAGAGGCCAAGGAAGATAAATGTTTGAAAGTGTCTAATGGTGACCTTGACCAGGGCCATTTCAGCAGAGCCACGGGGAAGACGGGAAGCACATGACCACACCTTTTCGAGGATCTTGCTGTGGAAATCGAAGGTGAGGAGAGGACGCAATCTCCAGATGAGGGGATACAAACCAGAGGATGAAATTCTTAAATTCATAACTACACCTAAGTTTGTTTTACATTGAGGAAAAGTAAAAAAACAATAGACAGGGAGAAGCTGAGGATATGGGAGTTAATTGATAGAGACAGCACCCAGGGGAAAAAGAAGCCACAAATGTACAAACTGCTTTTCTTCTAATGAAAAGCCAAAGTCCTTCCTGGCTTTCAAGGCCCCCACTAGAGCTCTCCTCTCATCCCCAGCCCTCTCCCCGCTGCCCTCTGAGGATTTGGTCACCTGGCCTTCTTGCTGGTCCTCCCACCAGCTGCTGTTCGCTCTTTCCCCAGATATCTAAGCTCTCCCTTCCATGTTCTGCTCACAGATGACCTTTCCAAGGAGTCTCCTTGACCAACCGATATAAAATAACACCGCCATGCCCGCACCATCATTCCCAATCCCTCGCCTAATTTTTTTCTGTCGCATTTATTACCACCTGACCTACCATACATCTCACTTATTTAATCGTCCACTCCCCGTCTCCCCACTAGAACGCAAGCTCCATGAAAACAAGGCCTTTTGCTTTGTTTTCAGCGTTGAGAACATTGTGTGGCACATAGTAGGCATCCAGCAAATATTTGTGGAATGAACAAATATGTGGCAAAGAAGTAGCAGAGACAATACATGAACTTAGAAAAAGGAGTCATTGTGACACTGGGCGATCACAAAAGGCTCAGGTCCAGGAAGGCAGCATGAGCAATGGCAGCTCACATTTATTGGCTACATACTACCCACTAGATACTGTTCTAAGTGCTTTACATAAATTGTCTTTTAAGCTTCAAAATGGGTTTAGAATGTGGGTGCTCTCGTGACTTCTGTTTTACAGGTAAAGATGGAGGCGCAGGGAGGGTAGGTCACGTGCTCGAAGTCTCATAAATAATTCGCAGCAGGCCTGGGATGACGAACTCAGGCAGAGCTGGGCATGTAAAGATCAGGCTGTAGTCCCTTAGCCTTTAAGGATTTAGACATGCTGATGAGAAAGGAGAAAGATATTTCAGGCACAGCATTTCTGAAAGGCCAGAATTTACAAGTTCATTCTGGATAGAATAAAGAGCCCAGTCTGACTAGAGAGGACGTTCATGGGCTCCAGGAAATGGGAGAGAAAATTAGAAAGATAGGGTGGGGCCTGCTGGTGGACAGCTCAATTGCCAGGCTTGGATTCCATTAGGAATTTCAACTGGGAGTCATGGAGGTGTGTGATCAGAGGAGTAACAAAATGTAAACAGCAGTTCAGTAGCTGTCAGCATGTCAACAGCCTCTGAAAACAAAGCAGACACAGTAAGGAGTATTGGGAGGGTGAAAGAAAAGCTTTCTCATCACCAAGTTCAAACTACTCTGTTTTTTAATTATATATTTTAAACAGATGAAAAGGTAGCCTGGCAATCCTCACCAACTTTCCCTGTCTCCAGCAGACAGATTTAGATGTCCTAGTCAGTAATTAGCCATTGTTAATAGTGATGATGCAGTCATGACCGTATCACCCGAGTACTACATTTCACATCCTTACATAAAGTATTTCATTTAATCTGCACAGCAACCTGTCCATAAGAGGAAACTGATGCTCAGTTCTAGACTCATGGACTGTTAGAATGGAAACAAACTTTAATATCATCCGGGCTATGGTTCAGTTTTCTCTGCAACATCTGAAACTCACCAGAGTCCTGCCTGATTCCGAGAGGGGAGATGGGCAGCATTTCACAAAGTCAGTCTCTCACCCTCAGACCACAGCAATCCTCAGGAGCTACAAGAACATAAGAGGAAAATATCACGAATATCTCAAGGGTACTAAGGGCTGCCTGTATTTGCAGTTGCAAAAATCTTTATCCATATAAAAATGTAGTCCAGGAAAGCTTAGTCTATTTTCCCCTTCTGGACTCAGCCTATTTCTACCTAATCATTTTTTCATATGCCAGAGTACAGGAAGGGAATTCAGGGGAAAGTCAAACAATATGTATCATGTGTGACTGTATGGCAGGCTCTTTATTCACAATATCTCATTTACTTCTCCTAACAACCTTGTGAACTAGATTACTAATCTCAGTTTTAATACAACATAGGGAAACTGAGGCCAAACAGCTTAAGTAACTTGCATAAATTCACCTGGGCCTGGCAGTGGCAGAACCTGGATTCTGATCCAGGTCCATCTGGCTTAAGACTTCATCTGCATTGCGTCCTGTGCACTCTCTTCTCTCTTCGTTGCCTTTCCCAGTATAGTCTCCAGTTGTACCCAAATTGCTGTCCGTCAGTAAGCTGCTTGGACAGCTTCTGGCTTCAACACATAATGCCTTTATCATCTGTACCAGTGCTGGGGAGGAAACAGCGGGTCCCACCCACTAGAGACAGCATCCAGAAGCATCTCCCACCACTCTTACTCCCACCCGATCGTGTGGCAAAACACTTCAAAAGGGAAACCCAGGAACTATGCCCTCTCTGTTTACTTAGGTGACTTCCATAAGAGCTCACATCACACACAGTGTCCTGGCCTCACCATATTTGGCAGTGATCAGCAGGTAGAACCCAAGGTTTTACAACAGAGACATGAAGGTTGAATGGGTGGGACCAGAGCAAAGAAGGTGCATCGGGTATAAGGTGCCCCCTGACCCAGTCACATACTGCTAAGGGCTGTGGGCTGTGTCCCTCCCAGTCAACTGTGGAGGCTAGAGGGACTCACCTAGGCCAGCAGCCCAAGCTACTCATCAGCTCTTTTTTTTTTTTTTTTTCTTGCGTTATGCGGGCCTCTCCCTGCTGTGGCCCCCCCCATTTGC
>NW_006779068.1:686573-687558 GCF_000442215.2 Lipotes vexillifer | reverse complement strand
ACCCGCGTCTCCTGCATCGGCAGGCGGACTCTCAAGCACTGCGCCACCAGGGAAGCCCCATCAGCTCTTTTGATTAAATCAACATTTACAGCACTGAGGTTTTTCACATTTGCTAAGGTATGTCCCTTGGGGGCATATTAAGAACACAGAAACCTTGTGTATGATGGACAATAGTAACCACTAGAGAGAGGTATCCCCAACTAGCTAAGTTGTCAACAACTCTCCTTTGAGAATCTGCTAGGGGTGGACGCTGTGGGAGAAACAAAAATGAGTAAGGCTTGCTGCCTCCCTTCAAGGAGCTTGAATATGAATCTCAGTAGTTAACTGCCTATGTTACAAAATAAACTCTGTAAAAGAGCAGAGTACAGTGGCTCTAAAGGCAAACTGTTCCCCCACTTAATAGCTCTGTGAGCTTGATTAAGTGACTTAACCTCTCTGTGCTTCAGCATCCTTGTCTATATATAAAACAAGATAACGAGAGGTAACTGTCATAGGGTCGTGGTGAGGATTAAATGAGTCAGTGCTTATAAGCTTCTTAAAGCAGTGCCTAGAAGACAGAAAACATTCAATAAATATTTATAATAATTATTATTATTTAAAATACCAATAAGTATATCTCTGCATGAGTCAAATCAGCTAGAATTTTTATAAATTAGCACAGGAAGTCCTCATCTTCATTATTTCAGGAGTTAGAATATGTATATCTTTATACAGAAACATTGTAATAGATGTAATAGATGATGTTTAGTTCCCAGGCCCTCAAACAAAAGACTTTTTAAGCCATGCTATCACTTAAGACTTTCATGTTTGCAGTTTAAAAACAAATTTAAAACCGTTCTATTGTAATAATAGAAAAAACAAAAAACGATTTAAAATATAATCAGTAGCTTTTTATCTTGAAAGTTGACACTTTAAGAAAAACAGGGTAGGGCTTCCCTGGTGGCGCAGTGCTTGAGAGTCCGCCTGCCGATGCAGGAGACGCGGG
>NW_006779068.1:655001-686457 GCF_000442215.2 Lipotes vexillifer | reverse complement strand
AAAAAAAAAAAAAAAAAAAAAAAAAAAGAAAAGAAAAACAGGGTAGATTTTTAAAAATATTTATTTATTTAATTTATTTATTTGGTTGTACGAGGTCTTAGTTGCAGCAGGCGGGCTCCTTAGCTGCAGCTCCAGGGCTCCTTAGTTGCAGCACGTGGGTTCCTTAGTTGTGGCATGTGAACTCTTAGTTGCAGGATGCGTGTGGGATCTAGTTCCCTGACCAGGGATCGAGCCCAGGCCCCCTGCATTGGGAGCATGGAGTCTTATCCACTGTACCACCAGGCGAGTCCCCAGGGTAGATTTTTAAATGGATGAAAATGAACATGGAAATTTCTGACAAGATGAAAAGAAACATCTGGGTACTTGAAAGGCTTTAGAGGTCGACACTCCTAAGTTTTTAGAAAGTCTTATTTCATTCAGGACTTATATGGCTTTTTTTCCCAACCACTATTAGCAGTGGGTTTTGCACCTGTACCTGGAATTAAAAAGAGGCAGAAGAGGACGAAACATTTTCCTTAAAGTTATACGTATACATGTGGAATAAAAAGCTGTCTGGAATGCAGTTAACTCCATTTTAAGAAAAAAAAAGGATAGAATCCCCCAAAAGAAAAATAAAATATAACAGTCATTGATTTTCAACCACTGCACATTTCAAACCTGCACTTTTACATGGTAAACAATGGTACCCAGAAAATGTTGGAGTTGGGCCCTTGTTTGAGGTTTCTGCCAACCAACTTTACAGGATGTCATCTTTGGCAGTTAGCCCATGTGATTTAATACCTTACTCTGTTTTCTCTTATTTTAATTAAAAAATCAGAGAAAATTAAAAAATAAAGACCACATTAATAGAAAACAATTGAGACAGAGATGGTTCTCAAAGGAACACCTCCTAAGTCTCAGCTGAATGTCCACTGGTCAAGCTGTGAAGGAAAAGAAGAAAATTAAAGACTATGTGCCCAGTATTAGAAATATATATTTGAAGAGTGTGAAATAAAATGAAAGATTTGATTTTCCGTTTTAGTTCTCTAGCAATGAAAACTCCCATAACACATAAGTTCATATAGACCACATAAATCCAACTTTTTAACTTTTGATTTTCAGAAATGCTGCACATCGGTACAAGAGTAAAGAGGTGGCCAGTACAAATCAAGGAAGCACCTGTGCCAGGCGATTCTCCATGGTGGCCACCAGGAGGCACCATCAGCTCATTCATAACTGCCTTGGTCGGGGAGCTGTAAGTGAGGGAGGGCGTTTCCAGTGTGGTTTAAGAAAGAAAAACAAGGCTTCCCTGGTGGTGCAGTGGTTGAGAGTTCGCCTGCCGATAAGGGGTCCACGGGTTCGTGACCCGGTCCGGGGAGGTTCCACGTGCCGCGGAGCGGTTGCGCCCGTGAGCCATGACCGCTGAGCCTGTGCATCCGGAACCTGTGCTCCGCAACGGGAGAGGCCACAACAGTGAGAGGCTTGTGTACCAAAGAAAATAAAAGAAGAAAGAAAAATCAATTTGCTGTTTAATTCATTCATTCAGTTGGGACTTTTACAAATTAGTATTTGTAACTGAGAGACTGCCAGAGATTCAGGATGTGATTCAGTTTTTGCTGTCACTGACATCCCTTGTATAAATGCTTTTCTCCTGACCCTCTTGAGTCTTTTTTTTCTTTCTTTCTTTCTTTTGCAATACGCGGGGAAAGCATACTGGACAACATTAGTGCAAGAGAAGGGGGGCCTACAGCAATCATGCAGCAACACTAGGTGTCTTCCTGGGAGCGGAGCCCTGGGAACCGAGAGGAGCTGCATGACTGCCATTTTCTTGACTCAGGGTTTGATTTAGTCTAGAATCTGACTCCTGTCTTGACACCAATAGCACTTACGCAGATAAATGTAAGTATGACAGTTTATCAAATTTAAATAAAGATCTAAGGTCAGATTCTTACTTAGATTTGGTGTTTCAGGGTTCAAAGAGATAAGATAATCTACTCCAGCAGACAAAGCTACTGGGGACTTGTCAGAACTGGAATAATTCTACAGGCTCTTGAGAGAATGGAGAAGTGAGAATCAGTTACCTTCAAGACTGCATTTAAAAGCATTTATAGGGCTTCCCTGGTGGCACAGTGGTTGAGAGTCCGCCTGCCGATGCAGGGGACATGGGTTCGTGCCCCGGTCCGGGAGGATCCCACATGCCGCGGAGTGGCTGGGCCCGTGAGCCATGACCGCTGAGCCTGTTTCCCACTGCTGACAATCTGCTTACTTTAAGGACTAAGTTACTCTAAACTATTTAAAAGACAACTGGGCTGTGTGAGAAGCTTTGGCTGGTAAGCCTTGCTGGCTGCTCAAGAGAGTCTTCCTGGGAAGCAGAAAGCTGGTGGGGACCTCACAGTCAGGGTCTGGTCCAAAAGCCAACTTTGGCAGGGCACAAAGATGGAGTCTTATACTACCACATTCCCAGGAGACTATGGTACAGAGAACAATACACTGCAACTTATTACATCATAATGAACAAGTAGGGCAGAGGAGCACTGATGGAGGCACACGGTTTGATGGAAAGAGCTCTTAGTTATTGAGTTGTTTCAGCTGATAGTAGCCAAATCCATTAGATGTGGGTTTTGTTTGCTGATGTCTCAGGGGACACATCATTTCCACATGTGGGGATTGCATTTTCCTGTAATGTCCCGCACATACTACAATATGAATGTGCCTTATTTTATAGTCACTCACCACACTGTACGTCCCACATGCTGTTCCTCCTCTGCAGTGAAGAGTAAGGAAGATCACAGCACGTGTTAAGATAGGCTAGGCTATACCGGGTAACAAACGAAACCCTGAACTCTCAGTGGCTGAACAGTATAACAATTTGCTTTTCATTCATGCTGATGTTCCTGGTCAGAGCATTTTCCAGGACAGCTGTTCTCTAAGCACCAAATTCAGGGATTGGTGCTTCTCCTATCACGTGTTTCTGCCATCTTGGAGTCTTCACTTCCAGCAGCGCAGATGAAGAGACAGCCAGGCTGAAAGAACGGGAGGAAGTTTTACGTAAGGGATGCTGGGAAATGTAGTCTTCCTCTGAGCTCAAAAAGAAAATGAAATGGTTTGGTGGACACATATAATCAGCTCTGCCATGATCATGAATCTTTATTTCTAACAAAGGAAGTTTCTGTAAATATCAAGTTCATCTTTCTCTTTCAATCCCACCTTCTGGGATTCTGTAAAATTTCTAATAACAGGGAGAAATTAAATAAAACTTCTGCATCCTTGTGAATTTATTGCCTACATTACCTACACAAGCATCTTAATCTACATAAGATTTCACTTAACCTGGAAGAATATTCTAATTATAAGCCACCCTCCATAGATGCAAGAACAATGACCACACTCCACCTCACCCTACCATTCCCACCTTTAGACTTCACACCATGTTACAATTAGAACCTACAGCCATTTGTAGGGTCTTGCTTCTCCACATTTGCAAAGCCTTAATCCCACCCCAGACACAACAAAGGACATTAATGTTTCCAAATTCCTGATAGATATTAATCTTTGGGATTTAGGGATGAGATATCAGAATTCCCAAGAATTCCTGAAACCATAAGTTTTTCTTAAGATACTGCCAACATTATTCCTACTCT
This sequence comes from Lipotes vexillifer, assembly GCF_000442215.2. Classification (NCBI taxonomy): domain Eukaryota; kingdom Metazoa; phylum Chordata; class Mammalia; order Artiodactyla; family Lipotidae; genus Lipotes; species Lipotes vexillifer. The sequence goes on along the minus strand of NW_006779068.1, from coordinate 682,837 downwards.
TTATTCACGATTATGGATACAGGAAACAAATTTATTTAATAATTAATAAATATTACGTTTAGTGGTATTACAGAGAACTACAGTTTATGGCAGATATCCAAACACTGAACAAATGTGGGTGAACATTAGTAGGTAGTATTTGAATAAGGTAACAGTCATATCTCCCAGCAAGGTTAACAGCACTACCAGAATCACGTGAAGAAATTGCCAACCTAAGCATTTGTTTTGCTTCCCAAATGTGTTATTTTTTGTAACACCACTCACAGGATTTGTATAAGTTATATGATGCATGTAAATGTATTGATATTTATTTTATTTGCAAGAATGACTCACTGTTAGCAGCAGATGGGGCCATGAACACACACCTATAACATGGCAACAGCTACAAGCAACGTGGGCTGATTGGATGGTGACCACTTCTCTCTTGACTTCAACCTTCAGCTGCATGTGTCAGCAAAACCTTACGGAGCAAAGCTCAATGGAATTCTGACGCAGATGTGGTAAATCAGGGCAAGTGCAACCAACTCCCATACCTGGACTAGCTCGCACTCACTGATTGCCATCTCCTGCCTGCTGTGGCCGACCTTTGATGAGTCCTTTGCCTTTTACCCTCTTCCCAGTGCTGACTAGTTCCCATTCACTTGGTGAGACCTCTTGAGCTCTGAATGCTGCTTCCCTCTAGCTGTTCCTTCTCAGGCTTCCCCCACACACTTCCCTGCCTTACCTACTGCCTACCTGGCCTTGGTCCCCCTGCTTAACTCCAAGACCTGAGCACGGCCAGCTCCCATTTCCATCGATGCCCTGTGTAACACACAGATGATAACTCACCTTACCATGTGGGCCTTAATGGGAAATACATATATAAATAATATCTTAGGAAAAGGAACCCTCCTACGCTGTTGGTGGGAATGTAAATTGGTGCAGCCACTATGGAAAACAGTATGAGGTTCCTCAAAAAATTTAAAATAGAGTTACCATATAATCTAGCAATCTCACTTCTGGGCATATATTCAGAGAAAACCCTAATTTGAAAAGATACGTGCACCCCAGTGTTCACAGCAGCACTGTTTACAATTGCCAAGACATGGAAGCAACCTAAATGTCCATCAACAGAGGAATGGATAAAGAAGATGTGGTACATAGATACAATGGAATATTACTCAGCCATAAAAAAAGAATGAAATAATACCATTTGCAGCAACATGGATGGACCTCGAGATTATTATACTAAGTGAATGAAGTCAAAGAAAGACAAATATCTTTTGATATCACTTATATGTGGAATCTAAAATATGATACAAATGAACTTATTTACAAAACAGAAACAGACTCACAGACATAGAAAACAAACTTATAGTTACCAAAGGGGAAAGGAGGGGGGATAAATTAGGGGTTTGGGATTAACAGATACAAACTACTATATACAAAATAGATAAACAAGTACCTACTGTGTAGCACAGGAAACTATATTCAATATCTTGTAATAAACCATAATGGAAAAGAAAAAAGCAATAGCTTAAATTTATATATTGAGATAAAATACTTCATATATGATCTCAATCTCATGACACCTCTGAGGGACAAAGATGATGGCAGACTTTATGTTCTCCATCTTAAGATGAGAAAAATGGATGCATATGGAAAGTGCGATAAATTTCAATGGTCAGCTTTTCATAGCGCTGGACTGGGACCAGTGTTTCTTTTTTATTCTTTGAATAGATATTTGAATGCCTACTAGTGCCAGGCACCTAATGCAGGTTTTATTTCATTGCTTTATATTCCCTAGGAGGGAATGTGCTTATATTAGTGGTGAAGAATAACATTCTACCACTATAATATTTGAACCAGATATTCGTAACAAGAGGTTATGGAGGTAGAGTCTGTGTTGGTTGAATGTTATTTAGAAAGCATTAATCATATCTGAGCCCTTTCATTAATTGTTTCTTAATGATTGATGCTAAGAGCTGATTCATCCACTTCTACAGCCCAGAGAGGAAGGCACGGGGCCCTGTCAGAGACAGGCACGTGGAGCACTTTGCAGCTTATAAAGTGCTTTCACTTACATGTCCTCCAATACAATCCTCAATTTTCTGAAGGAATAGGGCCAGGATTATCTTCATTACATAGATGAAACAAAGACAGCAGCGTAAAATGAGATCCAAGGAAAAACCTACTTTTTCACTCTTGATAAATTGGAACAGTATTTGGGGAACCACACTGGGGGTCAGCAATGTGGCAAGAAAGTGATTTTGAAGAAATATTCCCAAATTTAATTTTACCCAACTGACAAAAACAGTTAAGTAAACCTTGCAGTTTGGAGAAACCCACCCTAGTTTTTGACAGTGCATAAAAGCTTAGATCTACTGCATTTGTTGCTTCAAGTTACTAGCACTTTCTACTGTGATCCTACTGTGTTTAGACCACAGCAAAGCTTTGCAACAGCCCAGGTTCAGGTGCACAATGTTACCGGGGTGACCATCATTGCAGTCGCATCAGCCACCACTGAATAGCCACATAGCACGAGCATGTAGCCCACTCAGCTCCTGTGGTTAGCAGACCGAAAAGCATCTGGGGTGATACTGAACTTGCCACTGGCAGGCGATACAGGGTCATGATTGAGAGTTTGGGACAGAACCCAGAGAGCCTGAGTTCAAAATCTGGCTTCACTATTCACCAGTGGTGCAACTTGAACAGCTACCTCCTCTGTGATTCCGGCACCTTATCTGTAAATGGATAACTAATGGCATGAGCCTCAAAGGTTGTTGTGAAGATGAAGGGTGGCCAAATATGCCACCCCCAAACAGGCCACTTTGGCTTGAGGATTATTTCGAGCTAAAGGTACACAGCAGATGCTCTGACTGGCCCCCTTTTCTTCCTGAAAGCAGGAGATAAACTGCCGTATGGGAGACGTCCAACAACCGTTATCATCAAGGGTGGGAAGTTGAGGGCAAGAGACTTCTTTGCAAACAGACCTTGTTAAAATAACTCTTAGCTTTCTTTAGCCTCCCGGTTTACTTTAGTTGCTTTTCCACAATTGCCTGTCATTGTTCAATCTAGTGTAAAGGCATTTAGGTTTGCCACTGCTTGGGGTCTTTATTTCCTTATGAAGGCTCTCATGTCACATAAAACTTATACTAAATAAATTTGTATGCTTTTCTCTGGTTAATCTGCCTCATGTCAATTTAATTCTCATGCCCAGATGAAAACTCTAAGAAGGTAGAGGTAAAATATTGCCTCCCCTACAAGAATTAAATAGTGTATCTGAAACGCATCAATATGGAAGAAACGTTTACTATTGTTATCTGCAAAATATGTGCATATATGTGAGTGTAAATGCAAAAAAAAAAAAAAGATCTGGAAGGGAGCACACAAAAGTGGTAATAGTGGTTATTGTAGGGAAGGGGAGTGAGATTTGGGGGAGGGGCTGGGAATGATGGGTGACTTTTAACATTTACTCTGTATTTTTCTGAATTTTAATTTTTACATGAGAATTTATTTCTCAGTGAATTATTTGTGGAACTTTAAAAGTGATGTATAGACATGAACTGTCAGTCATTGCAGTACTATTAGAAAACATCACATCATATACTAAAAAAACCTATCATTTCATTAAGTAATACAGGTTTTGTGTTTTCTAAAATAACCTGAAAATACCTAGAAAAAATACAAATCTGAAAAAATTCACATTGATTTTTACCATAGGAGAGGATTGCTTTAGGAAGTAGGTAAAGGTGTCATAGAAAACTGTATTAATGTGTTCCAATCACATCATCTTAGAAACGTCCTGTGGTGTAATTATAATGGAAGTTAGTACGTGACGATGCCATCCATTTTCATTACTGTGTTGCCACATAGAGCAGTCATCGCCTTTAGCCTGCTGCAGTAATATCATCATGTCCATTTGAGTTTCCACATCATCATCTTATATTCATGTAAGTAAAAAAAGTTCCAGAAATGTGCTGCTGTCATTATTTCATCTGGGCCACAGCCATGGGTTGTTACGTAGGACATGTTTTATTATAGGTAATAAAAGAAAGTCACAAGAAAAATAAACTTTTAAATTTAGAGACAATATTCTGCACTAATCCAGAGGGTTTTTTAAAAATTATTTATTTTTTTATGGCTGCGTTGGGTCTTTGTTGCTGCTCACCGGCTTTCTCTGGTTGCGGTGAGCAGGGTCTACTTTTCGTTCTGGTGCGGGGGCTTCTCATCGCGGTGTCTTCTCGCAGAGCGTGGGCTCTAGGCATGTGGGCTCAGTAGTTGTGGCACGCAGGCTCAATAGTTTTGGCTCGTGGGCTCTAGAGCGCAGGCTCAGTAGTTGTGGCGCACAGGCTTATTTGCTACGTGGCATGTGCGATCCTCCCGGACCAGGGCTCAAACCCATGTGCCCTGCGTCTACAGGTGGATTCTTGGACGCGCAGGCGCAGCGACCATGGCTCACGGGCCCAGCCGCTCCGAGCCATGTGGGATCTTCCCGGACTGGGGCATGAACCCGTGTCCTCTGCATTCGCGGGCGGACTGTGAACCAGTGCGCCATCAGGGAAGGAGAGAGAGAGAGAGAGAGAGAGAGAGAGAGAGAGAGAGAGAGAGAGAGAGAGAGAGAGAGAGAGAGAGAGAGAGGAGGAGAGAGAGAGAGAGAGAGAGAGAGAGAGAGAGAGAGAGAGAGAGAATGTGTGTGTGTGACTTTTTGTGATTCGTGTTTGGGAATATTAGTAAGAATAATTTAACTGAACAGTTTTATCCTTCATTTCAAGGGTGCAAACTTTGGGAATAGGAGCTGTGGTAGAGATGCTTCTGGAGTGTTCCTATTCCCACAGGGAGAGCCTAACTGTACCCACAGAGGCCTCTGCTGACCCCCTTCCTCCCTTTTCAGGTATATTGAGAAAGCACAGGGACTGTAAAGGCTGAGGCTTGAGATTCCCCAGCTGGTGAAATTGAGTTGAAGATAACTAAGTTAGAGAGACCTCTTCAGTATGGTAAACAATACACACTATCCCAAAGGAAATAAAGCCTTTTCCAAAGGGAGACTGGGGGATGGGGGAAGAGAGCTGGGGGAGAGGTTAAGAAGAGGGAAGGAGGAAGACTGCAATGCAGAAAGGGGAAAGGGAGTGGGCTTTGAGGAACTTCCCAGACAGACGCTCCTGCGATTACATGATATAACCACCAGGTGGCGCAGAGCCCGCCAGGTTCCCACCTGTAGTCAAACAAAGCAAGGGCGACTGTAAACACCGTGGAACTGTGCCGCATCTAGACAAGAGAGAATTGGGAGGGTTTACAATAGGATTAGGGTTTCTGTTAGATGATTTTGGGAAGGGTTCAACAGAGTGAGGATTGCTCTGGATTGGGTGCTTTCAGAAAGTGGGGGTATCAAAAAAAAGAAAGTGGGGGTATCTTAATGATTTGGTGATTGAGTATCTTAATGATTTTCATTGAAGAGGTGACAGGAACGGCATCTAGCTAACGCTGTCACCTGTAAAGAAGTAGTAGTTGCTCATGTTAACCAGGAAGGCGGGGTGGGGGGGGGAAGGGGGAAAGGGGTGGGGTGTGGTTGTTTGGTTGTTTCTGTGGTTCTCTCAGCTGTTTTGGCTTGTGCTAAAGGCACAGTTGCAGAGTGGTCTCTGTCTCACCCCACAGAGTGATCTCAGGAGGCAGTGCTAATCTGTGAAATGGTTTAGGATTGGTAGGTGTAAAACCAGTTCCCAGCTGGGAGGCCGAGCCGGTTCCCAGCTGACAGCTGTCGGGATTCCTTTTCTTTCTTTCTTTTTTTTTTCACATGCTTCCTTTCCACAGGGGTGCCAGCTGTTAGAAAGAGCATCCCAGGAAGCCATCCCCAGGAAAGCCCATGGCATGATGGCTAAATGCCTGAACTGTGGCCTTGGACCGACCTGACTTTGCATCCCAGCTCTGCCATTCACTGGCTGTGTGACCTTGGATAAGTTATTTAACTTCTCTGTGCCTGTTTCCTCTTTTGTAAAAGAAAGTAAAATTAGTACCTATCTCTTCTGGAAACTGGGAAAATTAAATGAGATAACATATGTAAACACAACAGTGCCTAACACATGATAGGCATTTAACTTAGACTAATCTACCCTATTCATTATTTGTCAGAGGTCACAATGGTCAGTGCACTCTGGAAACCCATTTAGGGGACTGAAGAATCAAACAATTATTTTAAAAACTTCTACTATCAGCATATGCTCATAAAGGAAGCTGATGAGTTGTCTTTCATTTCTGGTTTGTCCAAAACATATATTCCAGACTTAGTAAGGAGATACTTGTATTCAAAAGAATTATTGCAAGGGGTGAGGGGAACTACTGCTGTGAGAGAGGGCTGTGACCATAGATCTGCAAACATCTCAGAGTTAGGCAAAAAAATTTTCCTCTGTTATAGAGAGGAGTAAACAAGCCTGGAAGGAGCTGGGCTCGGGAAAGTGGGATGAAAGAGTGGCACGAGCGGATGGTAGATCAGAGAACGTTTGACCCTGAGGTCAGCCTATTCTCGGAAACTGAGGGTGGGACAAAGTTCAAGGGCCTGGAGGAAGGAGAGAGCTTAACCAAAGTTCGGTTAACAGTGTTTTGTTGCATTGATCAATGGGGACAAGCAGTTCAGCTAATCATTTATGAGGCAAAGAAAGGGAATCATGAGGGTCTGTGTCCGGCCTTGTCACAGGTGAACAGGGAGCAACTTAAGTCAGATGAGAAAGGACCCGTCTTGGCATTAAGCAAAGGCTGTTGGGGGATTTCTTAATCCTCACCAACGTGTTCCAGGATCCCAGGGCTCAGGTAAAATTCAGCGTTGTCAGGTTGCAAATTACATGTTTCCTATTTCTCAAAGTGCTGTGTTTCAGATAAAGGATGAAATTTGGGCTTTAATATGACCTGAGAGATCCTGGATCCTTACACAGAGGTTGAGGTCTGTAAGGCAGAAGGGCCAGGGAAGAGCAGGTTTATTTGCAAAGCCCTCAGCAAACTGGACTGTTTAGAACATACTCGTTGTGTAACTTGTGTGGCTCTTGCATTGCTTCTGACCTACAAGTGGATCAATAAGAAAGAAAACTTGAAATGAGGCAACATCAGCACAAAGGCTGAAACCGTGCTTTAGTTGAACCCGTGTTGAGGGCCCAGCTCTCTGCTGGTGCCTTGGGGAGTCTCAGCGTTGAAATGATGTTCCGCCCACTCCCCCTGCAGAGCACCCTCTGCCCTGCCCGCCCCCGAAGTAAGCTGTGCTGTTTTCTTCACTTTGCCTGTATGGGTTCCAGCGTTTGGCTGGCGTATCAGGGCTTTCCAGCCAGGGCACCAGGCACCTGGAAAATCTCCCTCTCATTCTGTCCTCTCCTTGCATAGCTTTTCCTTCTCCATTGACACGGCTTGAGGGCTGCTCATATAGTCCACCATGGAGAGGGGCAATCTTGTAACTCCTACAATTTGCGATGTGCCCTGGAGGCAGCCTGGATCTGGGGTAGACCCTGAGAGGCTGCCCACGCCTGCCCCCGACCTTGGGGAACGTCCTTATTACACGCTCCTGCCAGGTTCTGAGCAGTCAAGCTTTGATTTACTTTCCCTTGCAAGAGCCGAGGGAATAAAGCTGTCAAGTACAAGCTGACGATCTGAACTAATTCTGCGGATTTATGAAAATGCTCAAAATCCAAGCGGGGTGTGAGAAGTAGCAGCCTGACGCTTGCAGCTGGGAAGTGGGTGCAGTGGGTCCCGCCACCCTCCCAGCCCCGCCCCTTCCTCTTTCCTGAAGGGACTTGTCTCCCCTGCTCCCTGCCTGTCAGGAGTCAATGCCCTCTCCCCTTCTTGAAAACAAAACCAAGCCCTGCCTGTTCTGAGAGAGGGTGTGAATCAGAGGATCCTGTAACTGGCGGGAACTTTACTGACTTGTCTTATCCACCTCCCTCCTTTGGGAAAATACCTGTCCCTCCACTTTTGGAAAGCTGGCTCTGGCCCTTTTTCTTTACATGTAGGAAGGTTCTAATTATGAATCTTCCTAGGGGCGGAAGGAAAGAAGTAACCTTTCATCTGTTGGCCTTCCTTCCCCTAGAGGCTGCTTCCTCCTATAGAGAAGGGTAGTTTGTGGCATCTCAAAGGAGACGTGACCAAACATTTAGAAATATCCTCGCATCCAGCGCATTAAAAGAAGGCTGAAGCAGTGTGGACCACGGGTGTAGAGATAACACTTTTAGAGGGAGGCATGGATTAAATAGAGGGGTGGGGGGGGTGAGCTGAGTATTTAGTCAAATGAGGTTGTGAACCAATACTGCTCTCAGTGATGCCCTACTGTCTGCAGAGAATTCCTGCAAGGGGGGGAGGATGTGTCGTTCGTGGCACATCTTGGGCAGAGTACCCCTCTTCCCCCTCCCCCACTTCTAGTTCCTGTGCTCCCAGTGAAGCAGACTCAGCACCAGGCATAGAACTTGAGGCCCGGCTTAAGCCAGTCAATACATCCTCATCCCCAGGCCACCACAACTGGTTCAGAAATGGGCACAAGACCCCAGATGGTCCAGCTGTTGAATCCCGGGACTTGTGCTGCAGCTCTCTGGAAGAATCTCTCTCCCTTTCGTTGCACTTGAACCTAAGAGGCTGTGAGGCTGGAGCTACTGCTTCAACCAGCGACTCGGAGCCTGAGAACAGAACCAGCACACAGAGGACAGAAGAGTCAGCCAACAGAGAAATCTGTTTCTTCTTTGCGCTGTTTGAGCCCTGAGTTAGGCCTTTCCTGAAACCAGTCCTCAATTCTGTGTGCTGATAAATTCCCATTCATTTGAGCCCAGTCTGAGTTAGTTTCTATCACTGTATACTCAGTCCTAACTGGCAGAATCAATATGCCTAACACATAATAGGTTTTGGAATGAATGTATGATTCAAGCATGTGTTTATCTTTAATGTACCGGGCAGATGTCCCCACACACTCCGTCCTCTCTAGTTCCTTTCTTCAGGTGAGTTCAAAGAGCTTCATGTGTTTAAATTCAAAGTAGGTGAATGGTAAGTATTAGTTTTGCTTGAAGATGAGCAGAGCTCAAAGTAGGGGAAATAAGACGTGAGCTCTCTTAGCCTCAGAGGAGCATTGCCGCCTAAACCATCCCCATGCCCCCCCGCCCCCCGGCCAGTCTGTGGAAAGACTGTCTTCCGTGAAGCTGGTCCCTGGTGCCGAAAAGGTTGGGGACCTCTGGTATAAACTGTTTCGATCCTGTTAGAAATGCTTTTGCCAGCATTTAGGAAAATTATTTTTATCTTTGACCTATGTTTCAAATACGTATTACTAGCTAACTATCACAAAATGTAGGGCTTAATACAACCATTTATTTGCAAGCGGTTTTACAGGTAAGGAGTTTGAGGAGGACTCCTTGGGCAGTCTGTCCGCCTGGCTTCATGTGGGACCGTCAGGTCTGCCCCTACACTTCTGAGGTGGCGTGTTTGCTCATGTGTCTGATGTCTTGATTCTCCTGGGCTTTTCTTGTTGTCCACCTGGGGCTTCAGACCCCAGGGCTTCTTTATGTGGCTTGGGCTTCTCATAGCATGGTGATCTCAAGAAAGTTGCACTTACTAGAAGCAGGAAATAGATGTTACTAGGCCAATTAAGGGCTATACCCGAAACAGGTGCAGTGTCACTACTGCCATATTCTATGGGTCAAAGCAGTCACAGAGCCTGTCCAGGTCCAAGGACAGTGTCAAGTTCTCGTTGCAGAAGAGCAATGGGGTTGGGAGATATTTTGTGGCCATCTTTAGAACATACAATCTGCCACAACCGATAACCTTCTAAGGAATGTATCACATGGAAATAATGAGAAAGACGGTATAAAAACAGAGAAGTTCATTATGACTTTTGTAGAAAAAAACCCAAAACAGTGGAAACAATCTACATGTCTACCAATAGCTAAATGACTAAGTCAACCGTCACACACCAACTAACAAAAATAAAAAGCCATAATAATTGAGAAGATTATGACACAACATGAACAAGTGTTGCTATAAAAAGAGAAAACGTAAAATTCTAAAGCACGTGCAGGGGCTTCCCTGGTGGCGCAGTGGTTAAGAATCCGCCTGCTAATGCAGGGGACACAGCTTCGAGGCCTGGTCCAGGAAGATCCCACATGCCATGGAGCAACTAAGCCTGTGCGCCACAACTACGCCTGTGCACTACAACTACTGAGCCCGTGAGCCACAACTACTGAGCCCATGCGCCACAACTACTGAAACCCGCATGCCTAGAGCCTGTGCTCCGCAACAAGAGAAGCCACCACAGTGAGAAGCCCGCACACTACAAAGAAGAGTAGCCCCTGCTCATCACAACTAGAGAAAAACCTGTGCACAGCAATGAAGACCCAACTCAGCCAAAAATAAATTAAATTTTTTAAAAAAGCACGTGCACTATGATGATAATTATGTAAAAACCTGCACACATCTGGACAAAGTCTGGAAGAAAATATGTAGAAATGAAAATAATTGCCTTGAGGTGGTAAGATTCTGCATGACTTCCATTTTCCTGTTTATTGTTACAGCTTCATGAAAAATGAAAATGAGAAGAAAAGAAGAGAATTAAAGGTTTAATTGTCAGTGCTCAGTACTTGGCAGGTACATGTACTGAAGAAGTGCAGGAAAGATATAGAGAGAACACAGTTCTTCCTGTAATTCACTCATTCAGATAAGCTGCCAGGTCAGAGAATCCACAGATATACTTATTTATAATTAACTTTCTGTTATGACCTCTCATCTTCGGTATGCTGATTGTCATGGAAGCAATAATTATTATATTACCCTTGCTATGTTCCTAAGGCTGTTCATGATATGAGACTGAAAACGCTTTAAAAAGCTACTATGACATGTAAACATGACGATATTTTATTTAATCTTTTTCATAATGACTCCATCTTATCCAGGGTTTCTAAGATTGTCAGTGGTAATTTGGCGTGGGAATTTATCCTAGAATATTCTAGTGAGAACCTAGTTTACCTCCAGTCTCACGGCCACTGTTTGCCTGGGGACTCCATGTTTTGTATGTGAAGAAAGAGGCTGCGGAGTCTGGAATAGTCTATACTAATCAAACTGCATGTGAAGTTCCTGGAGTGGCCCCGAATTTAACCTGGGTCTGGGAGACCAGGGATCAACCAGCCCGCCTGGGACTATGACAGTCATAGCTGTAGGCGACCTCCAGCCCTTCACAGCCGAATCCAACCTTTGAATGGGCAATGCTCTCCAATGTTTAACTTGCCAGTCATTACTGTGTCTTTTTTTTGAAGGCCTTTTAAAACTTATTAAGGAAGGTGAAAGAAAGTGCAATAAAGGTCAAAGTCTTAAAAAAGTCTGATTAAATAATTGCAAAAACAAATTTTAAAAAAGAACTATCTGATTAGTTGTCATGACCACTAGTTGTGTTTGAATAGTTAATGACTGGAGAAAACCTGGAGGAGGGAAGTGTTTAGATTACTTTGATTTAGGGCGATTGCCTTTTGGCGAGTTAAAAAAACAAACTTATCTACTGGTTGATTAATGTAACTGCTGGTATTCTTAGAATTAACATTTCAGTATTCTTTTTTCCTGAAATTGGTGTTTTATTTAACAAATGCTTATCTACCAGGCATTATGTGGCATTATCCTGTACTTTACAGGTAATAACTAACTTAATTCTCAAAAACCCATAATGCAGGTATTGTTTTACAGATGAGGAGGCTGAAGCTGGAAAAGGTTAAGAAACTTGTGCAAGATCACCAGCAATAAGCATCCGACCAGGACTCAGACCCATGTAGCCAGACTCCAGAGTCCTGTACTACTGTACTGTGCAGCCTGGGTAAGGATTCCATTAAAATCCCATGTTAACAAATAAAGCTACAAAGAATCTAATAAAATATTTCCATATCTAGGTGTATTCTTTTCAATCAAATTGCAGCAAAGACTCCTGTACTCAAAATAATTCATAAGCTTTCTCTTATTCTTATTCATAGAACTCGACATTAGGAAAGATACTGTAATTTGCAATACAGCCAAACCCTTTAAGAGGATTTACTTGCTCTCCAGCTACCAGATGGTCATAATAATAAAAGGTTAAATGTACTGTGCCTTTGCATGGTGTGCTTGTCAATTTCACTGGTTCGCCCGCCCACCCCTATGAAACACTCCTCCTGGTATTGAAGACCCTATGTAGTCCCTTGAATCTGGGCTAGCCTTGTTGACACTGTTAACCAATAGAATATGGCAGAAGTGATGCTGTGCTAGGTCCAAGATTACGTCTTGAAATAGCAGTAGCTTCCACTTTTTGCCGTTGGGAGCCCTGGTCTGGAAGAAATCCAATTACTTTGTTGTAGAGACAAATGAAAAGGTCATGTGGCCAGGGAGGAGGAGGCCCCGCTGAGTCCAGCCCCCAGTCAATATGCCAGCTGACTGCAGATACACAAGTGACCACTGGCAAGATCAATAGAAAAATCACGTAGCTGAGCCTAGCCAAATTGAACAGTTGTTTTAAATCGCTAAGTTTGGGGATAGTTTGTTATGCAGCAATAGATAACTGGAACACCAGATGCCTTTGCCTTTTATTAATGTGCTCATTCCAAAATATTTATTGACTCTCTTCCATGTGACAGTGCTAGGAACTGGATATAGTGGTGAAAATTAACAATTAAACAAATAAGTAAACACCTTCTAAGGAAGTTGCTTTCCGGTAGAGATCTGAATGATTAGAAGGAAGCACGTTCTGGAGATGGTGAGGAGATGCAGCCAGAGAGGTAGGCCAGGACTAGATTATGTCTGGGCCCTGGAGGAGTTTGGATTTTATTCTATGTAGAATGGGGGACTATTGGAGAGTTTTACAGAATGGAGTGATATTCTCTAATGTGGTCTCTGAAAAAGATGGCTCTGGCATCTGCGTGGAGTAAAAACTGTAGGGGCACCAGGCAAGATCAGGGAAATTAGGCAATGGCCCAGGCAGTAGGTGAGGATAGCTCAGACTAGGGAAGCGATTCTCAAAGTGTGGTCTTGGCAGCTTAGTGTTTCCTCAGAAAGTTAAACATAGAGTTGCTCTATGACCTAGCAGTTCTACTCCTTGGTATATACCCAAGAGAACTGAAAATACATGTCCACACAAAAGCTTACACATTAATGTTCATAGCAACATTACTGATAATGGCCAAAAAGTGGAAACAACCCAATTGATGAATAAATAAAATGTAGTATATCCATGTAATGGAATATTATTCAGCTATATGAACAAATGAAGTACTGATACATGCTACATATGAACTTTGAAAATATTATGCTAAGTAAAAGAAGCCAGACAGAAAAGACCAACTAAAGTTCAATTTAACTTTTATCAAGTACCCAGAATTGGCAAATCCATAGAAAAAGAAAGTAGATTAGTGGTTATCAGGAGCTGGTATGAGGGGCAATGGGTAAAGACTGCTAATGGAGTGATAAAGATGTCTGGAATTAGATAATGGTGATTATTGCACAACTTTGTAAACATGCTGAAAACTATTGAACTGTCGATCTTTTCGTTTTTTCTTTTTGGCTGTGCCACACAGCTTATAGGATCTTAGTTCCCCGACTGGGGATCAAACCCAGGCTCCCAGCATTGGAAGCGAGATTCCCAACCACTGGACCACCAGGGAATCCCCTGTTGATCTTAAAAAGTATGGTAAGTGAAGTTTATGGTAAGTATAGCTCCATTTTTAAATGTTAAAAATTGTTGTCTGGGGAGACCTGGAGATCCCTCTGAGACATTCTAGTGGGTCTGCAGGGTCAAAAGTATTTTCATAATAACACTAAGACATTACTTGCCTTTCTTATTCTCCTTCTTTCATGAGTATACAGTAGAATTTTCCAGACGATGGGCTTCCCTGGTGGCACAGTCCCCAATGAAGGGGACACGAGTTCAATCCCTGGTCCGGGAAGATCCCACATGCCACGGAGCAACTAAGCCCATGCGCCACAACTACTGAGCCCACACACCACAACTACTGAAGCCAGTGCGCCTAGAGCCCGTGCTCCGCAACAAGAGAAGCCACCGCAACGAGAAGCCCGTGCACCGCAACCAGAGAAAGCCTGCATGCAGCAACGAAGACCCAATGCTGCCAAAAATAAATAAATAAATAAAAGGATTTTCCAGAGGGTACGTGACATGTGATATCGCAGCAGATTGAATGCAGAAGTAGATGTGAAAATGCTTTTTTTTTTAAGTCAGACATTAAAGAGATTGGCAAAAAAGTAAAGCAATGCCACTATTCTCTCTAAATTTTGTGGGGACATATGTCTACTTAGAAAAGTATATTATTTATATTAACATGATATGGACTTTTTTTTTTTTTTTTTTCCTTGCGTTATGCGGGCCTCTCACTGTTGTGGCCTCTCCCATTTGCGGAGCACAGGCTCCGGACGCGCAGGCTCAGCGGCCATGGCTCACGGGCCCAGCCGCTCCGCGGCATGTGGGATCTTCCCGAAACGGGGCACGAACCCGCGTCTCCTGCATTGGCAGGCGGACTCTCAAGCACTGCGCCACCAGGGAAGCCCTGGACTTATTTTTTAATGGGCAAATAAATATTTTAAATTGTTTCAGCTCAGATTTCTAATACTAATGATAAGTATTAATATAACTCACATAAACAAAGGTCTTGGGAGTCCACAATACTAGTTTCCAAGAGTGTGAAGGGACCCTGAGACCAAAAAGGTTGAGGACTGCTGAGCTAGAATAATAGCAATGGAGGTAGTACAAAGTGGTTTGAAGGTAGACTCCATTGCTGGGGGTTTAGATGTTAGTAGTAAGAGGAAGAAAAGAGTCAAGAATGACTTCTGGTTTTGGGCCTAAGCAAATGTGCATGGTGATGCCATGAACTGAAATGGGGAGAACTGTGTGAGGAGGAGGTTTGGTACAGAAAATCAAGTTCTACGTCAGAAATTTAGATGTTTGGACATTGAAAGATGATCTCATTTAATACTCCCTCCAATCCAATGAGTTAGATATTACTGTCTCCATTTTACATGTGAAAACATTATAATTCAGAGTTTGCCTAGAGCGCAGGAGATAGATCCTGATCTGAACCAGGTCTGACTCTGAAATCCTGGCTTCTCAGTCGCCCTAAACTAAATTCACCTGAACTCCCAAACAGGAGGAAATAATAAAGGGATTTAGGTAAAAAGTGACATTTAAAATACGGAACAACCAGCGTGGTACCCTGTGGAGGCTGCAGTTCCCAGGAGTAGCAACGGCAGGTTTTCTGTGGGATTGCACAGGGTGAGGGGGACCAGGTGGGCATCAAGCATGTCCACTAGGGTGCCGGCAGAGTTGCCAACCAGAGCCCAGGCCTGCTCCACTCAGGGCAGGAGAAGCCAGGGGGCGGGTTGGGGGAGGAGGAGGAGGCGCTAAGGTAAGTTCTCACCTTTTAAGAGGAATTTTAATATTTTAACAGAGTGCAACTATAGCAGTGTAAAGCCAGCTGAAAGTGAGCTGTGGTGCTGGGAAGGTGGATGTTAAAATATTTCTCCCCTCATTCCGGGTTCAGAGAAATTGTTTTCAAAAGCAGAGACATGGGCTTCCCTCATGGTGCAGTGGTTGAGAGTCCGCCTGCAGATGTAGGGGACACAAGTTCGTGCCCCAGTCCGGTAAGATCCCACGTGCCGCGGAGCGGCTGGGTCCGTGAGCCATGGCCGCTGAGCCTGCGCGTCCGGAGCCTGTGCTCTGCAACGGGAGAGGCCACAACAGTGAGAGGCCCGCGTACCGCAAAAAAATTAAAAAAAAACAGAGACGTTGGGTTTCCGTTTTGCTCTGTTTCTTGTCCTGTAAATAATCAACTTGCTTCATTTCTACTCCTCAGATAAAATCAACCACCCAACCAACCAACCTATCAAATATGGGAATGTGACTTATAAGAGATATTCATTTTAACATAATTTCAACACAATAAAACAATACATGGAAATACTTAAACTCAAAATTCAAATTCCTGCAACTTCAATCTGAAAAAAATTTTGTATTACTACTATTATCTAAACTAGGTGACTGTCAGTAAGAATTTTAATATTACTTACTGTATATTATTTGGTATTAAGGTGTTCATTTTTTTATGTTTGAAAATGGCATTATGATTGTGCTTTTAAAAAAGGAGTCAATCTCTTAGATATACATACTACAGTATTTTCTGGTGAGATGATATTATATCTGACAGTTGATTTCCAATAATCTAGTGCAGTGGGGGTGAGGAGACAGTGGGGTTATAAATGAAATAAGATAGACCACATATCGATAAATGTTGAATCCAGGTAATCAATACATGGGGACTCATTATTCCATTCTTTCTTTCTATTTTGTGTATGTTTGGAAATTTCCAGAACAAAAGTTTAAGAAAAGAGTTCAATGTTTATCCAATGTTTAGAGAGTGTTGCTGTTCAAAAAAAGGACACAGGACACAAGACTGTAAATTGTTTTCTATATTTCACTTGCTTTAGGGTCTTTTTTCTTGAAAGGATTCTGTAAAATTGTACATTTCAAGACGATTATAAAAAGTAGTGTGTATTTATCCATAATCTCCTTTATCGCAGCTTCTGGGTGCCTCCTGTATACTTCCAATTATAGCAATGAGAGTAAATAATTTGGTCTTAATGTTCAACTGTTGTCACATTAATTGCTACCTTTGTGTAGCTACTGCCTAGTAATACATCACTAGACAAGACAGACATTTTAGTGCCTAAATTCAGATGTTAACCATGCAAGTTTTTCATTTTTCAGTAATTTACTTTTTTTAGGTGAAAATTTTTAAATTCTGTTTTAACTTAGTTCATTATTGTAATCTGGGCATATTTTGCCTTAGAGGCGTCTCCAGAACTCACTTTTTACCCAACGATGCTGAAAATATTTTAACATTTCTAGCTATAAATTATTTTTACACCCTGAATAAGATACTCCTGCCACCACCACCCGCTCGCCACATGTGAAGATGTAACTTGAAGACGGCCGTCTGCAAACCAGGAAGAGGGCTCTCCCCAGACACCCAATCTGCTGGCACTTTGATCTTGGATTTCTCAGCCTTCAGAACTGTGAAAAACAAATTTTTATTATTTAAACCTCCCAGTCTATGATAATTGCAGCCTGAACTAAGACAAGGAGTTTGGTGTTTTATAAGCCTAGATAGCAATTTTGTAAAGTGATAAAAAGTTAAGCAAACTTAACTTTTAAATAAATTTAAGGACAGGACAGCTAAATACAGAAAGTTGAAGTTATGTTATCCATCTCAAACCTTGAAGAAATGGGAGTATAAATTTAAAATGGTTGTTTCATGCTCTTGGTTCTTCACTACTAGATAATGCTCTTTCCTACTCTTAGTTAATAACATGCATATCTAAAATTAAGCCTCTTGTGTTGCCTTGGATTCTGTTACTTTAAATAGGCACCCACCAGATTATAATTTTTACTTGTTTGAAGGTTGTTGGAGTCTGATATTAATTTCTTTCCTGCCAAAAAAATCACAATGGGCAAGCTGGAAGTCAGAAACAATTATTCAGGATAGCACAATTAAATTGGCTTTTCTCCCGGCATCTTTCTTGTTACCTTTACTTATCGTTGGAGTCTGAAGTTCAAGGAAATAGTCATAGGAGAAGAATTCTTTTAAAAAAGAGAGAGAGAGAGAGAGTCTATAGTTTTCCTAAAACAGAATAGGTACTTTCCAGAATGTATTCCAAAAACTATTATGTAATCTAAAATTGCTCCCTAGAAATCATGGAGGGGGTTCTAAGCTTGGAGGATAACAGTTGCTTAGAAGCAACTAAGATGAATAAACATGCTGCAATTTCCTTCTAAGATTTCAAGCCTAATTCAATGATGGGATTATGTCTAAATTGCTAAGCTTAAAATAATTGCCTCACGAATAGTCATATTGATTATGACTGAAAAACACAGAGGATCTGTGTTCTATTTTTAGTTTAAATATACACTCTTTGTTGAGGAAGCTGAGGGATGCATTTACAGTTTTCTGAAAGAATAAACTGTGATGTGTGGATGTGAGGACAGAGAAAACAGTTCTTGACCTCCGTAAGCTCTCAGCTGCACAAGTTGGAAAGAAAAGATTTATATATCTGAATTAATTAATTTTGCAAGACTAAATTGTGTGGGACTAATTACAAGTGCCTCTGAATTCAGGGTGGGAGAGAATTGATGAGTGAGATTTCTGTGATTTAAAGGAAGTATTAGAAAAATTGTATATGAAGTCTGGAACTGAGAGCTCAGGTTTAAGTTCTGGCATGTGGTAAGGGTCTAGAGATGTTGGATCCAAAACACACCCAAATCAAGATCGGTAGTTTTATTTAGCTGGCTCTTCAATTCAGTGCTTTCAACTATGAGGTTTATAGTTGAAACTGAAGAAGATTACACATTTATAACACGAAATCGAGTTCATCACTGAATAGCCACATTAAATGGTTTTGATGATTGAAAATTATACATACATAAACATTATACTTCGCTACATTTCGACATTTATAGTTACTTATATTCTTGAGACTATTTTGGATCTCATTATGTGCAACACTATATATCTAT
Organism: Lipotes vexillifer; assembly: GCF_000442215.2. Classification (NCBI taxonomy): domain Eukaryota; kingdom Metazoa; phylum Chordata; class Mammalia; order Artiodactyla; family Lipotidae; genus Lipotes; species Lipotes vexillifer. Next base: position 664,320 of record NW_006779068.1, on the reverse strand, counting down.
AGGACTCACTGACATATCACTAGAACACTGCCTGGCATACAGTAGGCACTCAATAAGAATTGTTGAATAATGAATGAATTGTCAACATTCATACTCCTTTATGCATGCATGTGTATATATGCATATATGAATATATCTATAGTCATTCAAATTAATCTTAAGAATAAGTCAATAAAATAGTTACAAGTTTGAGTTATTTATGAGAATAATCATGATTCACAATGTTGACTATCTTTTCTCACAGAAAAATACACATACACACTTAAAAAGGAAAGGTTTTGGGCTTCCCTGGTGGCGCAGTGGTTGAGAGTCCGCCTGCCGATGCAGGGGATACGGGTTCGTGCCCCGGTCTGGGAGGATCCCACATGCCGTGGAGCGGCTGGGCCCGTGAGCCATGGCCGCTGGGCCTGCTCGTCCGGAGCCTGTGCTCCACAATGGGAGAGGCCACAACAGTGAGAGGCCCACAAAACCCAAAAAAAAAAAAAAAAAAAAAAAAAGGAAAGGTTTTGAATTACAAAAATGCAACAGATGCCTGTTGTAAAATTTTTTAACAATTTATAAATTTCATATTTGAGATATGAAAAATAAAAAGTGGAAGATTTTAATATTTTCTAAGCATAAACATATGTATAGAGTTTATTTTTAACCCAGATAGAATCATACTCTATATTTTTCTTTCTTGATTTGATATATTTTATATATTCAACCTTAGAGTAGATAATTTTTTTCCTATCCGTGCATCCTTCTTTCTTAGCATTACACCACATAGATATACCATAATTTATATAACCATTTCCTCTTGGTAGAAATAAGATTGTCTCCATTTTATTAATACCATGAACAATGTTTCAGGTCATATCACTGCACATATATCCTTTGCTTGTGTATTTTTGTAGGAGAGATTCTGAGAAGCAGAATTGATGAAACAAAAGGTAGGAGTGTTCTAAATTTTGATGGAAAATCTGTATTTTAATCGCTACTCTTATATTCTCAATCTTGGTTTAGAGAAGGAACCCATCCAACCAAGGAAACTATCCTCTACAGCACACTGTTAAGATTTCTTCCTCATCCTATGGTCCCTGATTCTCAGGGGGAGCCTGCCCTAGCTGCCTGAGATTCTAGTGGCATATTGTTGTTACCTCCTTGAGAAGAGAGAGCACTGGGGCTTTCTCCAGAATATGGAATTATATATTCTTTCCCTTTAGATTTAGAATATGTATAATTTTATTTTTAACTGAGAGGGAACTTACAGATCAACCCCCTTATTTGGGGGGCATACTTTTAGTTGCTAGTAAAAGAAAATAACTCAAACCGGCTGAAACAATAAAAGGAATGTATTGGCTCACATTAACTGATAAATCCCAGATATTGACCTGGCTTCTTGTGTGATTTGATCCGGAGTTCAAGATATAATCTGCTTTTCAGAGTTTCTCTAGTCTCTGCCCTGTTCTGTATGTTGGCTTCATCCTTGGCCTGGCTTTCCTTGTAGGGCTACCTGCAATTCTGTATACTTCCTCATTTACATCCAAGATGAGAAGAGGGTGTTCCTTCCTCCAGTTATCAAATGAAAGTTCTGAACCTCACACTAAGTAGACCAGCTTAGGACAATTGTCCATCTCCAAATCATTAACCCTTAAAGGGACATAGGTTCACAAAGCCTCACCCTAGAGCTCCCACCCAAACAACATCAAGGCTAAACAATGAAGGGAGGAGAATGGATTCTGATTAAACAAACACTCCTTAGGGAGGAACTTCCTTTCCTCTTGCCTCTTTTCCATAAGGAGGGACTTCTACTACTGTAACACTCATGGGCCCTCCTTTGCCCCTTGCTTGCTATTCTCTTGAATGATGGATAGCAAAGTCTGACATTCATGGTCCTCATTTCTCTGCTGGATGGGACTAATCTAATTAAAGGTTGTAAGCATTGAAGATTCAGCTATTTTCTTTCCACCTGGAGCTTATGTGGGGCAGCAATACCAGGGTAGATGTAGATGTTCTGCAGTCTCAAATGTTCCCTTCTGTGTGCCGTGCCAGGGTCTGGCCTGGGGGAAGATTTATGAACACAAAATGCAATCTATCAACAATTGAAAAAATAAGTTTATGATATTTTAAATATTGTCTGCTATTGTTTCAAGAAGTAGATAAGGTACAATTAGTTTTTATAGGTTTATGTATTTATAGTTATATAAATCTTGAAAACATATACAGAGTTACAGCTTCTCTTCACGTCTTTTCAATTGGGGTTGGGTGGATGTGTAGAGAGGTTTTTATACCTTTTAGCCTGGGGTAGCCTGAAGGTTTTGCCTAATTCTTCCTATCAATATTCTCCAGGCCAAATCACACTTACATATATGCTCTTTTGGATGCAAGGGGCAGAATCCCAATTTAAATTACCTTAGGCAAAAAAAAGTCAAATTCATAACATTAGAGGATGCTTGCTCCATTTGTCTCCTCTGTCCTGAGTGTCAGCCTCATTCTTCTCTCTTGCTGCAGATTATCTTTCTTCACATAACAGAAACATGACCACCGGTATCTCCTGAGTTTCTCAGCTTACAATGCTGGCCACCTGCAGAGAGACCACCTCAACTCTCTAGGTCCCAAGTCCAAGACCAATGAGAAATTGCTTATTGGCCCAGCTTGGGCCACAAGCCTTCTTCTAGACGAGTCAATTGTTTTGAGAGGAGGGAGAGGGGTGTGTGTGTGTGTGTGTGTGTGTGTGTGTCTGTGAGATGTTGTATCATATCATTGTATCAATAGCTCCTAAGAGAGCAATTTGGTTGGAATGAAAGGAACAGGGTTCTCAGAAGAAGGAGGCGGTCCTGAGAAAATAATTACACATAAATCTACTATAGTATTACTGCAAAAAAGAGAAAGAATAGGACTAGATGATGAATAGGAACTAATGTTTGGTATTTTATGTGAGGTAAAGGGAGAAAAGAAGGTCTAGAGATTTCATTGAGAAAATAAAGAAACATTCATGTGAAATTTTTTTTTTTAACATCTTTATTGGAGTATAATTGCTTTACAATGGTGTGATAGTTTGTGCTTTATAACAAAGTGAATCGGCTATACATATACATATATCACCATATCTCCTCCCTCTTGCATCTCCCTATTTTTTTTTTTAATAAATTTATTTATTTATTGGCTGCATTGGGTCTTTGTTGCTATGTGTGGTCTTTCTCTAGTTGCGACGAGGGGGGCTACTCTTCGTTGCCGTGTGCGGGCCTCTCATTGCATGGCCTCTCTCTGTTGCGGAGCATGGGCTCTAGGCGTATAGGCTTCAGTAGCTGTGGCACACAGGCTTAGCTGCCCCGCGGCATGTGGGATCTTCCAGGACCAGGGCTCGAACCCATGTTCCCTGCATTGGCAGGCAGATTCTCAACCACTGCGCCACCAGGGAAGCCCTCCCTATTTTTTTTTAATTAGGATTTAAAAAAATTTTTTTATTTATTTTTGGCTGTGTTGGTCTTCATTGCTGTGCGTGGGCTTTCTCTAGTTGTAGTGAGCGGGGTCTACTCTTTGTTGTGGTGCATGGGCTTCTCATTGTGGTGGCTTCTCTTATTGCGGAGCATGGGCTCTAGACATGTGGTCTTCAGTAGTTGTGGCTCACGGGCTCTAGAGCACAGGCTCAGTAGTTGTGGTGCTCCGGTTTAATTGCTCCGCGGCATGTGGGATCTTCCCGGACCAGGGATTGAACCCATGTCCCCTGCATTCGCATTCTTAAGCACTGTGCCACCAGGGAAGTCCCCATGTGAAACTTTAGATAGTACAGACATACTCAAAATGTTGACAAATGTTATGCCTTATTACTTTCAAATACTTCAGTAAAAAACAGATGAAACAAAATGGCAAAATGTTAATATTAAAACTAGGTGATGGGTATATATGTGCTCATTATCCTAGTCTTTCTGTATGTTTGAAAAATGTTCATTTCAAAAGAAAAAAATAATTCCAAAGTGGATCTCTGAAAAGAAGTCATAAGCAGCATAGAGGGGAAAGATTAGTCAACTCAAGTAAGGATATTTCATAGACTTATCAACATCAGAGCTGAAAAGGCCTTAAGCTATCCTACAATCCAGTCTTTTAGGCTTTGTTCCTGTCCTGCCACTAACCATGTGTGTTTGGGTAAGTCACGAAAATTCTGTGGAACTTAGATATTTTTATTTGTAAAGTGAGGGGGCTGGCTTAGCTGATTTCAAATATTCTGTGTTAAACTCACTCAAAACTAGCTAAGACTAGGGACTTCCCTGGTGGCACAGTGGTTAAAAATCCACCTGCCAATGCAGGGGACACAGCTTTGAGCCCTGGTCCGGGAAGATCCCACATGCGGCGGAGCAGCTAAGCCCAAGAGCCACAACTACTGAAGCCCCTAGATCCTGAGTTCCGCAACAAGAGAAGCCTGCGCACCACAATGAAGAGTAGGCCCTGTTCACTGCAACTAGAGAGAAAGCCCACACACAGCAACAAAGACCCAACACAGCCAAAAATAAATAAATAAATAAATTTATTAAAAGAAATCATTAGCTAAGACTAGCTCTCAGGTATCAGCAAGACTTTAAGAAAGTGAGTCACCTCCATTTGCCTGGCATTGAAGGTTCTTCATGCTCTGGCTCCAACTGAACTATTGTCCTCTATGCACTTTTATACCCCAGTCATTTCTTCTGTGCCTGGAACGTCTTCCTTCCCATCTCTACCTGATGAACTCCTATTCCTCTTATAAGGCCATCTCAAATATTACCACTTTCTTGATGTCTTAGTGGATTCCTTAATAAGATTTGACCTCTGTTCACTAAATCCTACAACACTTTTTGAACTTGTTCTGTGGAATATATGACATTTTACTTTTTATTATCTCTTTTTGGTATTTTAATTATTATTATTATTTTTTTTTGCGGTACGCGGGCCTCTCACTGCTGTGGCCTCTCCCGTTGCAGAGCACAGGCTCCGGACGCGCAGGCTCAGCAGCCATGGCTCACGGGCCCAGCCGCTCCTCAGCATGTGGGATCTTCCCGGACTGGGGCACGAACCCGTGTCCCCTGCATCGGCAGGCGGACTCTCAACCACTGCACTACCAGGGAAGCCCGGTATTTTAATTATTTTTGAAAAATATTTTCCTTCCTGCTAGACTCTAGACTCCTGAAGAAGAGGGATTGTGTCTTATTTAGTTTCATATTCTCAAAGCATTAGCATAATGACTTACATAAAAGAGATTTTTTTATAAACTTGGACCCATTGTATATGGTAGAAACAGATTTATGCAAAATCGTGAGTTGGCTGTTTTGCTACCAAACTCTTACTGGCATAAACTAACACTTTTTCTGAAACTAATGATGAGGGAATATGGTTATTGATTTTCCAAATAACTTTTCATTGTGATAAGATTTTCCCAGAAAGCTAAAACACTGGCAGAAGAAAATGTTACTCAAGAAAACGTCACTCACAAAAGAAAATCTTTTGTTGGAATTGTGATTATTTGGCATGTTTTGTGCTATGTAGAGGTTAAAGTTGGGATTGTTTTCTCCATTGCAGGTTCCCAGTCAGGCAGCACATGTACAAGCAGAATGGAAGGCCATGCTCTAAGTATTTGATCAATGATCTGCTGTCTCTGAAGGACTCTCTGGTAAAAACTCCAATGGAGGGCATCACCTATGCTTGGAAAGGCTCAGCCACGCCAGGGTCTGCTGCCTGCAGGAAGCACAGGACTGAGGAATTGACTGAGCACGGCTAACCTGGTGGCATATCATGTGGTGACTCTGACTACTAGTAAAATGTGGTCCAATGAACATCTGGGACTCTGAATAGTTACTTTAGCAATCCCATCTCTCTTGGTTGTGAGTATGTGTGGATGACATGGTGGAAATGAAGGATGGTACCGACAGAGGTTGTCTTAGCATGGGAATAGGGATATGATCTCTCCCCTCCTCAATACAACTTAAATATTTTGTAAGAATTAAGTCATTTTTGTTCACTTAGCTAATTTATTTCTATGTCATTATTTTGGAGGAAAACGTGTATGCAATGATATATAGTTAATTCCTGGTATCCTTTCAGCTTTTTTGTTTTGTTTTGTTTTGGTTCGCAGGCTCCTCACTGCTGTGGCCCCTCCCGCCGCGGAGCACAGGCTCCGGACGCGCAGGCCCAGCGGCCACGGCTCACGGGCCCAGCCGCTCCGCGGCATGTGGGATCCTCCCGGACCGGAGCACGAACCCGCGTCCCCCGCATTGCATCGGCAGGCGGACTCCCAACCACTGCGCCACCAGGGAAGCCCTCAGCTTTGTTTTATTGCAGCTTAATGCAGAATATACCTACACATTGTCATTCTGAAGTGATAATGAGAACATACCCAGGTATCTTCAAATTAGAGTTTAATCTTGTAATGTGTGACAATTCTCTTGAAAGCCTTAGGGGTGATTTTAGAGATTTTGTCTATTTTGATGAAATTTATATATCATAATTGAATGCATTCTGTTTGGGCTTCTTTCTATTTTTTCATCTTGAAAACATTAATGCAGGGCTTACAAACTCATAAGTCAGTTACTTTTTAAATGAACAAAAAGTGACATATCCCTTGGCTAGTGCAAACAGTAAATTAGTTTTCTATTGTGCTTTGTTTTATTAGTCTAGAATCTAACAAACAATCTGTAAGGATCTACCAGCAAAGACAGGAGAAACACATACACAACCTGTCATTCCCTCCCCCCACCATTAGTGAAATTGTTTTACATATTTCAGTACTCTGTATATGAGAAACAGCAATCATTGTATAATAGCAAATTAGCATATGTTCATAAATATGTCACAGATATTACAGTTTCTGTATTTTCCTAGCAGCATCAACAACTTGTTACTACCTAGATAACCACCCTTCTTTCATTCATTCAATAAACATAAATTGAAGGACTACGTGGACCAGGGTTCTGAGAGATACTAGAAATAGGAATAGCAGGATGGTGACTCCTGCTCTGTGGAGCTTACAATCCAGCTGAGCAGACAGACACAGAAAAAGTCATTATAAGCGTTTTGAAGGAAAAGTGCAGGGTGCAACAGGAGCTAATGGTGCGTTTCCCAGGCTGTGGCTCATTCTGATTTTTTTTTTTTTTAATATAAATTTATTTATTTATTTTTGGCTGCATTGGGTCTTCGTTGCTGTGTGCAGGCTTTCTCTAGTTGCGGCGAGCGGGGGCTATGCTTCATTGCGGTGCGTGGGCCTCTCATTGCGGTGGCTTCTCTTGTTGCGGAGCACAGGCCCTAGCCGCACGGGCCTCAGCAGCCGTGGCTCAAAGGCTCTAGAGCACAGGCTCAGTAGTTGTGGCGCACGGGCTCAGTCGCTCCGCGGCATGTGGGATCTTCCCGGACCAGGGCCCAAACCCGGGTCTCCTGCATTGGCAGGCGGACTCCCAACCACTGCGCCACCAGGGAAGCCCATTCTAATTTTTTGATTCTTCTTACCCTTCAAACTTGGAGAGAAAATGAGGGTACAAGCTACAGTAATTGATGGTATGCATGCATACATATCTTCCAGGAAGAACATTATTCAGTCAAATAATTGAGGTTCGTTCTCTCAGTCCACCTCCCTGGAAGGTTTGCTTTTGTGTCTAGCAGCGGTGTTCACGATGCACACCTACACGCCCCCCCCCGCCCCGCCCCCTTATCCCCAAATCCCGAAGGAAGAGAGTACGGAGTGGTGTGGAAGGGATGACACTGTGGAGTGGGATGGATTCAGTTTTTCACCTTTCAAGAGAGTGAGAACTGATTGGTGAGCTCGTTCTGAATAATGTGAAGTCAGAGGAAAGGGCAGGGTAAGAGCCATAGTCTTGCGAAGAGCAGAGTTCAGGGTCTAATTCCTGTTGCTTTATCAGCCGCCGATTGTACCTGCTGGGAGAGCTGATAACATCAAATGAGTACAGAGCTGGGGAACTGGAGCGCCTTGGCTACTTTACACTGACCTGGAAAATGTCAGGATAAATTACGCAATGGGTCGAGGAGGGGAAGTTGGTAATTGAAGTCCTTTTAGAAGTCTCAAATCTTTGTGGATACTGAGTATTGTTCCCCCCCCCTGCCCCCTTCACCATTGAGCTGGCACCAATTCAGTAAGGAAGGATGGCTTGTGAATGGGGCTGAGGGCTGGGAGAAGGATTCAAAGACTAGGATCTTAAAATGAGATTGGCATCTGCACTTGTCACAGTTTAAAACATGTTGATGGTCCAGATCGTTGTGGGAAACGATTTCAGAGCGCCGTTAACCTTTCCCAAAGCTGCATTTCTTTTTTTAAAAAACCAGGATGGGTAGCATCCCGTTTAGAAGGCATAATCCTGCTCTGCGGCTTTGCCTCTTGCGGGCAGGAGGAGGCCAGGAGCCGCGTGTGTGGGGTCGCCCCCGCGCCGCAGCCTCGGCAGGCGGGCGGGCACGAATCCCGCCAGCCCTGGGCTCTCCCTCCGAGCCCGCTGCACGCGCGCGCACACACACGGCCGAAACGCGCGCTCCCGCCCCTCGCGAGCGCGCCCTCCCCTCCGCGCCCCCGCCCCACGCGCCGGTCCTCCGCGCCCCCGCGCTCCCACAGCCTGAGCGCCGGCTCAGCTGACCCGCGGGCGCCAGACGCCGTGGCTCCCAGCTCGCGAGTGCAGCTGCGGCGGCGCGGGCGTCTCACGGCGCCACCACCCCCCCGCGCGCCCCTCCCCCACCCCGCACCAGGATCCGGACCGACTGCGCGCGAGCTCGCGACCCCTTCCCCGGCGCTGAGCGAGGAGCGAAGCTGCGGTGACGAGCGGCGGCTGCGCGGCCATGGGCGCGCCCGGGTCGCCCTAGGGCGGGCGCGCGGAGACCAAAGCCCGAGCGGCAGTCTCGGCCGCGAGCCCTCTCGGGAGGCGGCGGCGGCGGCGGCAGCAGGAGCAGCGCAGCCGGGATGAGCGGGAGCGGCGCGGCGCCCGGCCCGGGCTCGGGCTCCTCCCCGGCCGCGGCTCCTCCCCGGCCGCCTGCCGTTTCGCGCACTACTTCGTGCTGTGCGGGATCGACGCGGACAGCGGCCTGGAGCCCGACGAGCTGGCGGGTAAGGCCGGGCTGCGGTGGCGCGGGGGTCCCCTCAGGGACGCGGGGGGTGCTGCGGGCACGCTCGGGAGGCGGCGTGCGGGCTCCAGACAAAGTCAGCTCCCGGCGGCGCCCGCTCTCTGGCCGGCCGGGCTCTCGGGCGGCGATTAATGACATTGTTATTTATTCCGCGTGCAGGGTGCGCTGCTGAGTCCGCGGGCGCCCGCCGGGGGCTTTTGCCTGGCGGGCGCGGGGTTAGGAATAACGGGTGCGGGGGCAGTGTCGGGGTCGG
>NW_006779068.1:645669-654991 GCF_000442215.2 Lipotes vexillifer | reverse complement strand
CGCCCGCAGCTGCCCGCGGAGGCGGCCGGTGACTCACCGGGCGCATTAACTCCAGGCCTCGCTGGGCTCCTGCGGCTCTCGCCCCCTACCCTCCACCCTCCGCCCCGGCTGCGAAGTTTCAGCCTCGGCACGTGACGTGGCGCCCCGGCCCCCTCGGGGAGGGGAGTTGGAGGCCGCTGGGTTCGCGCCCACCCAGGTGGCGGTGGCCCGTGGGGCGAGCACCGGGCGGGAGGCTGGTTGTACTTCATCCCTGACTGTTCCCGGTTTGCGCCGCCTCACGCCTCGGGTTCTGCGATGACCGTCGAGTCACCTTTTGGAATCCTGTCGGTTTGGCATTGTCACCGGAGCTGGCGACGATCTTTGAACGCTCGGGTCCCGGCACGACGCTTTGTTGACACCGCTTATTACTGTTCCGAGTTTAAGTAGTTGGATATTTCCCCTCAGTTGGGTGCACCGAATGTTGCCGCCTGGGTTTTCCTGGAGGGGCATTGGCCCGTCCTCTTGACTTATTTGGTGGCGCAGTGCAGAGCTGAGCTGGGGAACCGATGCTGGGAAGGGGGGCTGTTAAAGGATGGTGGTGGAGGGGCCGGGGGTGAGTGCGCAGTGTTTGGAGGAGGCCGGGGATAAAAGGCTGATTTCATTTTTCATGCCTGTTTCTTTCTGCTTGACTTCTTGGGATCTGAATCTGGATTTTTTTTTTTTTTTAATGGGTGAGATAAGTGACATCTACCGCTTGAACTTTATCTGTGTCAGTGTTAAACACTTAGGTCATAGCCTTTCAGAGCAGCTTCTTTTGGACATAGCATTCTTGATCGCACCAGTGTGTATTTTTCTTTTCCTTTTTGGAGGGGCGGACTGGGAAGAATGTATTAAATAATAAGCAATAGTAAACAAAACTGTTTAGCCTTAAGATACAATACCCAAGTGACCTCTTAACCTAAGTGAATATCTTAAGTCAGTTTCACAGCAAAACATTTTCAACAAAAACTATGTCTAGTTTTGCTTAATTTTATTTTTTGAAAAGAGAGAGGAGTACCAGGTTTTCTCTATGTTTAATTATATATTCATGTTGTTTCTTAAATTAAGATTTCATGTACATATTAAGAATGGCTTTGTTAAGGGTTATGGAGTTAGAAAAAAATGTTTGCAGAGGAATTTGGAGAGATTCCTCTTTTGGGATTGGTGAAGGGATTATTTTATGTTTCTAGAATCCCTTTTCCCCTAAACATCTCCCTAATCATTTGTGGCACTGAGGCACTTGGAGACCTTGTGTCAGTGGTGACTGATGACTGGAAAAAGCCTGTATTTTTTTCTTCATCGTCTGTATGCCTAGTAAAGCTAAAACAACACCTGTAAGTGTGGCCTGGGACTCTTTAGGCATAGTGCAAATGGCTTTAACAAAATTAAACAGTAAAAAACTTTTAATGCTTTTTTTTAAGGCACAAACTGGCTTCTTCTTTTGCAATACTATGGGTGAGTGTGGGTGTTGTTTGAGATTTCTGCCCCTCATAATACTTGGTGTTTTGAGGTAACAGTTTTGTCTGATAATATTTTCATTCGTTCATTCAGCAAATAGTTTTGAAAGCCTTTAGGTGTAGATTGTGTTCTAGTCCCTGGGCTCAGCTGTAATCAAAGCAGTCAAAAAATTCCTGCCATCATAGAACTTACATTCTAGCATGACGAAATAATAAAAATATATAGTTTGTTAGAGGTTAATAAGTGCTATGAGGAAAAGTAAAGCAGGGAAATGATGGTAGAGCAGTGCCAACAGAATGGAGAGACTTGTGGGGTCGTAATGATTTTAAATAAGATGGTTAGGGAAGGCCTCACTGATAAGGTGATATTTGAACAGAACCCTAAAGGAGGTGAGGAAGCAGGCCATGTGGATTGTCTCAGGGAACAGCATTGTAGGCAGAGGAAACAGCACGTGCAAAGACCTGAGGTGGAAGAGTGCCTAGTTTTGCAGGTAACAGCAAGGAGGCCAATGTGGTTGATACTGAGTAAGAGGGAGGATAGTAGATATGATCATTGAGAAGGGGTAGGGGAGATTCTGTAGGGCCTCATAGACAGACTTCTACTCTGAGATGGAAAACCATCTCACTAGGTTTTGAGCAGTGTAATGAGATCTGATGTACCTTCTGAAAAGATGGCTGTGGCTGCCATGTTGACTAGAGTATATCAGGGGCAAGGATAGAGATGGACCTGTTAGGAGGCTCTTTTTCACTGTTGGAGGTGAGAGTTGTTGGTGGCTTGGACCAGGGCAGTAGCCATGAAGTGGTTAGAAGCTGGATATATTTTGAAGGGAGACTCAGCAGGACTTGCTGATGAATTGAGTATGGTATTCATACTCAAAGAAAGTGATCAGAGATGACTCCAGGGTTTTCTGCCTAAGCAATCATAAGCACCTTTATTTACTAAAATTGGAAGACTGATGAAGAAGCTGGCTGGATATTAGTTTAGCTTTGGACATGTTAAGTTTGAGGTTCCCGTTAGACATTCAAATGGAGATACCAAGTAGGCAGGACATCTTTCAGGGGTCTGAATTTATTTTTAGATATGAATCGAAAGCCATGAAATTGGGTGACATCACCCAGGGAGTGGGTGTAGATAGAAAAGAGGATTGAGTCCTGGAGACATTCCAACATTCAGAGGTGAGAAGGATGAGGGGAAAACAACCAAGGAGGTTAAGAAATGTGACCAGTGAGGGGCTTCCCTGGTGGCGCAGTGGTTGAGAGTCCGCCTGCCGATGCAGGGGACACGGGTTCGTGCCGTTGTCCGCGAAGATCCCACATACCGCGGAGCGGCTGGGCCCGTGAGCCATGGCCGCTGAGCCTGCGCATCCGGAGCCTGTGCTCCGCAACAGGAGAGGCCACAGCAGTGAGAGCCACCCCCCCCCAAAAAAAAAAGAAATGTGACCAGTGAGAGGAGAGGAAACAAGAGAATGTAGTATCATGTTCCAGCTAACAGTCTTCTTAACTGTTTCCACAGAGTTACATTTAAGGATCAGGAAACAAGGCCAGTGAGTTAGGCAAATTAGTCAGAAGGTTGTTTCTGTTTTGCTGCATTAATTTCAAAGTTAATGATAGTTAAGTTTCTATTTTACTTTTCTGGAGCTGATCCATTTTTATCACACTGTTTCTTAGCAAGTTGTCACCCTGCCTGTAGAAGATCTTAATTGACTTCTATTAAACGTAAATTCTACCAATTGCTTTATAGACTTTTTCTTAACATATGCATATTCCTAGAACTCACACTGTGCAGGTGGTGGGACATTGTTATCAAATGAAGGACACAAACCATATGATGAAGTAACAATTAAATAGACTGAGACTTTATGAGAAATGAGACCTAGACACTTCTCCAGTAAGGTGCTGCTTTACCAACAATGGAAAAGACTTCTTTCATCTCAAGTAGGTCTTTTAACAGCAGAAGATAATTTAAATATATATAAATTTAAAATATTTTAAAATGGAAGACCTAGAAATTTTATGGAGATGTCTCTCTCTATATGTATACTGATACAGCAGTATTGCCTATTGTCCTTTCTCTACCATGTCTTAGCTGTTGTGCTTCTCCTACTCACTGTATGTTTTCAAGATGTACTTTATCCGTAAACAAAATTGTCCCTTAAATGTTAAAGCAGAAATGTTTAAATTTCCCTTAATGTTAAAGAAAACAAAAAGTTTCAAACTGATTCTTTATTGCATAAAGAAGAAAGGGACTGTAAATAGAAGTCACTGGAATTAGTTGATGTGAAGGGAAGAAGGTGTCATTTTGAAATTTTCTTTTATGTCTCTCATTTCCTCTAAGACCTAGCTGTAGGAATTTATGTGGCTTGATTTACATCACAGATCTTTCAGGCAATGGAAAAATGAAGGATGTGGGGCTTCCCTGGTGGAGCAGTGGTTAAGAATCCGCCTGCCAGTGCAAGGGACACGGGTTTGAGCCCTGGTCTGGGAAGATCCCACATGCCGCGGAGCAACTAAGCCCGTGCACCACAACTACTGAGCCTGTGCTCTAGAGCCCACGAGCCACAACTACTGAAGCCTGTGTGCCTAGAGCCCGTGCTCGGCAAAAAGAGAACCCACTGTAATGAGAAGCCTGCGCGCTGCAACGAAGAGTAGCCCCTGCTCGCCACAACTAGAGAAAGCCCATGCGCAGCAACGAAGACCCAACGCAGCCAAAAATAGACAAATAAATAAATAAATTTAAAAACAAAAAACAAAAAAAAGAAAAATGAAGGATGTAATTAGACCTTTATTTAAGTAACATAAATATGCGAACCCCCAAGAAGGAAAGGCCTTTGCCTCTCTCTTTTATAGTACCTTATACATAGTACATAGTGTTTAATAAGACTTACACATGAGTCTACAAATTGTGTGGTGACCAGAATATTCTTAAAGCTTTCCCATGGTAACTTGGATTCAGTACTGATGATAGATATGGAAGTCTGATGGGTGAGCACTGCCACAGACCTTTGTTTAGAGATCTTCCTTGGTGCCTCCAGCTGTTTATTTTTAGCCTTGGTGTCTTGGCTCTGGTTTCCAGAAGAGCTTAGAGGCAGTGGAGACCATGGTCTAAATTCAAATATAAAATTTAGTTGAGACTGACAGTATCATGCCACAGTAGTGCTGGAAAGGACCTTAGACATCATTTAGAGTGAAGAAACCAAGGCTGAGAGTTTAAGGTCTTAGAGATCATATTTGACCAGCGCAGGCACCAGACTAAAGCCTGTTTTTTGGGGGTTTTTTTTGCCTTGTCTCACGGCTTGTGTGATCTTAGTTTCCTGACCAGGGATGGAATCTGGGGTCTCGGCAGTGAGAGCGCTGAGTGAGTCCTAACCACTGGACTGCCACGGAATTCCCAAGCCTGTTTGTTCTAATACACAAAGCTCCATAGTTATTTAAGCTCAGAAAAAAGATGAGGTTGACTCAAATTAAGCAAACATTTCAGGATTGCCCTTAATCCAGACTGAAGGTCAGTAGTCAAGACTGTGCTAAAGTCTTTTAAAAACTGCCGCCAGGTGTACGGGCGTGGGTTGGGTAGGAGCTTCCTTCATCTGACTACATTGGTGGTGCCTCAGTTGCTAGCCTTGTGGACATCCCTGGCCCGCAATAGATTATGTTTGGGAGTTTGGAAGGTCTGACCTGGTAACTGGGAGGCTGGGGAAGGAATAATACATGGTTCAAGTTCCATTCTAATGGGGCCAAAGAAGATTCAAGGTCTGATTGCTGTGGTATAGTGATAACTTGATTTTAAAAATCCACTGGGAGGGACTTCCCTCGTGGTCCAGTGGTTAAGGCTACGCACTCCCAATGCAGGGGGCCCGGGTTCTATCCCTGGTCAGGGAACCAGATCCCACATGCCACAACTAAGAGCCCACATGCTGCAACTAAAAGGTCCCGTGTGCTGCAACTAAGACCTGGCGCAGCCAAATAAATAAATATTAAAAAAAAACAAAAAAAAAAGTTTAAAAAAATCCACTGGAAATAAAACTCTTCATGGTGAAATTGGCCCAGCAGTGAGAGCAGTTAAGTCCCTGTGGTAACCCTAGGGCTCAGGCACCTGCTGCATTGGTTAATGCAGGACCTTCCAGCATAGGGAGCTCAGAAGACCAGAGAAGACGAGATGGATAGGGAGAGGGGAGGAGGGAGGGGCATAAGTGTCTTTGGAGGAGGAGAAAATAGTAAGAGAAAGGGGAAGAAAGGGGACGGGAAGAGAAAAAGAAGGCTGGAGGAAGGCAAGTACATAATATCCACTGCTAAGGAGTTGAGACATACTGTTCTGAAATTCCTGAGTATATCCTTTTGTTTGCATTTCCATTTCTGGTCACAGACACTCTTGGAGTAATAGAAGTTAGTCATAATTTCCATGGAACTCCATATGGAAGAAAACATTTTCTTCTTCTATAATTTGTTAGAGGGTAGAGGTAGTTCCTACATAAGGTACTTTAGTCAACTATACTTCAATTAAAAAAAAAGTACTTTAGGAAACAAGTATTATATGTCCAGATCCTTAACAGTTTTGATTAATAATGACGTAAATTTTGTTTTTGGTAAAGCTATAACTACTATTATGCTTTGGATTAATTATTCAATTTTTTAAAAATAAATTTATGTATTTTATTTATTTATTTTCAGCTGCGTTGGGCCTTCGTTGCTGTGCGTGGGCTTCCTCTAGTTGTGGTGAGCGGGGGCTACTCTGTTGTGGTGCGTGGGCTTCTCATTGCGGTGGCTTCTCTCTTTGTGGAGCACGGGCTCTAGGCGTGTGGGCTTCAGTAGTTGCGGCACGCAGGCTCAGTAGTTGTGGCTCACGGGCTCTAGAGCACAGGCTCAATAGTTGTGGTGCACGGGCTTAGTTACTCCATGGCATGTGGGATCTTCCCGGACCAGGGCTCGAACCCGTGTCCCCTGCATTGGCAGGCAGATTCTCAACCACTGCACCACCTGGGAAGCCCCTAATTATTCAATGTTAAATGCTTACAGTGTGCCAGGTTGAGGAGTATATAGGTGACAGTCACTGTTCTTAAATAATCTACAATGAAATAGCAATAATAAAATAACTAACATTTATTTAGTACTTTCCACATGCCAAGCACTGGCATAATACTTCATGATTATTACCTCATTTAATCCTGACAACAACCTTAGGAAGTGGCACTATTTTCTCTATTTTCCAGATGAGGAAACAGGCTAGAGAATTTAAGTACTTTACCTAACTTCATATAAGAAGTGAGAAACCTGGATTAAAATCTGACATGATCCATCCATGCTCATAACCACTACATTTGCTGCCTCCTTAGTAACATGTACTGTATCACACAGATTATAAAATCTACCAGTACTCTTCATGGATAACCTTATAATCAAATGAGATTATTTTTTAACTCCTCTGTACAGGAAAGATATTAAGAGGGAGAAGACTGGTCTTTATGATCTTTAAGACCTGACTTGGCTTGTCTCTTCTTAAAGGTGGCACTGCATGCATTCTATCATTCATTTATTTAAAAAAAAAAAAAAAAAAAAGAATATATATTTGATTTACTTTTGTTCTTTTTTTGTGGTATTAAATTTTTAAAATATCTTTATTGGACTATAATTGCTTTACAATGTTATGTTAGTTTCTGCTGTACAAAAATATGGAATGCTTCACGACTTTGCATGTCCTCCTTGTGCAGGGGCCATGCTAATCTTCTCTGTATTGTTACAGTTTTAGTATATGTGCTGCCTAAGTGAGCACTACTTTTGTTTTTATTAATGTATATTTATAAAGATAAGATATTATATAGGTATAAGGCATTTATTGCATAAATAAAAATACCACTTTCAAAAAAATTTTAAACCTTTTCATTCTTCTTACTGGGTTTTATACCTATCTTTTCTTAGCATAAATTACTTGTCCTTAGGTAAGTTTATAGTTTGTAAGAGGAATGTTGGTTGCTTGTGAAACCATGGCTTGCATGGCTGTCAGTTGTTAAAGCTGGATGCACAGTCAGAAGCTGAGAGTCCCATCCTGGGCCTGTTACATAGGACATCTGTGGGCCTCAAGTGTTTTTTTGGTTTTTTTTGAATTTTATTTTATTTATTTTCTTATACAGCAGGTTCTTATTAGTCATCCATTCTATACACATCAGTGTATACATGTCAATCCCAGTCTTTAATTTTTGCCAATTTGATTACTATGTGTCTCAGTGTGTTTCTCCTTGGGTTTATCCTGTATGGGACTCGCTGTGCTTCCTGGACTTGGGAGGCTCTTTCCTTTCCCATGTTAGGGAAGTTTTTGACTATAATCTCTTCAAATATTTTCTTGGGTCCTTTCTCTCTCTCTTCTCCTTCTGGGACCCCTATAATGCGAATGTTGTTGCATTTAATGTTGTCCCAGAGGTCTTTTAGGCTGTCTTCATTTCTTTTCATTCTTTTTTCTTTATTCTGTTCCGCAGCAGTGAATTCCACCATGCTGTCTTCCAGGTCACTTATCCGTTCTTCTGCCTCAGTTATTCTGCTATTGATTCCTTCTTGTGTAGTTTTCATTTCAGTTATTGTATTGTTCGTCTCTGTTTGTTCTTTAATTCTTCTAGGTCTTTGTTAAACATTTCTTGCATCTTCTCGATCTTTGCCTCCATTGTTTTTCCGAGGTCCTGGATCATCTTCACTATCATTATTCTGAATTCTTTTTCTGGCAGGTTTCCTATCTCCACTTCATTTAGTTGTTTTTCTGGGGTTTTATCTTGATCCTTCATCTGGTACATAGCCCTCTGCCTTTTCATCTTGTCTATCTTTCTGTGAATGTGGTTTTTGTTCCACAGGCTGAAGGATTGTAGTTCTTGCTTCTGCTGTCTGCCCTCTGGTGGATGAGGCTATCTAAGAGGCTTGTGCAAGTTTCCTAATGGGCGGGACTTGTCTCAAGTGTTTTTATCTGTCTCGAAGCGGTTAAGTGAGATTATTGATTTCTGAATTTACCACTCCTGTCTTCTATGGGCCTGAAATTATTTTTGAATGAAAAACTAAATATATCGGTTTTTTAAAAGATTAATCCTAAATGACATAGAACATGAAGACTGAATATACCCCATATTTCATATGAGGACTGATGGAGTAATTATAATTTCATCCACAAGGAATGGAAAAAAATAAGTTAGTCTGTGCAGTGCCCTTTACAGGAAAGGTACAATTTTTAATAAGCTTTTTGAAATATTAGTATCAGTTCATGGGCTCTCAGTTGTTATCTGCATGGACTCTTAGAAACCCAGAGACCCCTGTTTGAAATGACCATATTATATAATCTCTAGAAGTCTATATTCTAGCATTATGAATGATACTGCCAGTTCTCCACAAAATAGCCAGTGGGATTTGAGAATAATTTTTTCCACTTAAAATTCTTCAATAGATTCCTTTGTATTCAAATTCTTTAATGGTATCTTAGTTTGTTCAGGCTGCTATAACAGAATACCATATACTGGGTGGCTTATAAACAACAGGAATTTATTTCTCACAGTTCTGGAGGTTGGGAAGTCTGAGATGAAGGTGCCGGCAGATCGGGTGTCTAGTGAGGGCCCACTTCCTGGTTCATAGATGGCTGTTTTATATGAAAGGGTTGAGGTTGCTGTCTGATATATCGCTTATAAGAATATGTATGAATCCCATTCATGAAGGTTCCACGCTTATGACCTAAGCATATCCCAGGGGCCCTACCTCCAATGGTATTCATCACATTGGGGGTTAAATTTCACCATAGGAATTTTGGGGGGGACACAAATATTCAGTCTGTTCACCCTGGTTGGCAAAGCTGTTCATGATCTGCTTTCTGCCTGCCTTTCCAACCT
>NW_006779068.1:643836-645659 GCF_000442215.2 Lipotes vexillifer | reverse complement strand
TTGGATCTCTCTTTCCTGCTACATTGGTCTTCTTGCAGGTTCTTAAACACAGCAAGCTTCTTCTTTTTTTTAAATTTTAATTTATGTATTTTATTTATTTATTTTTGGCTGTGTTGGGTCTTCGTTGCTGCATGTGGGCTTTCTCTAGTTGAGGCAAGTGGGGGCTACTTTTGGTTGTGGTGCATGGGCTTCTCACTGTGGTGGCTTCTCTTGTTGCGGAGCACAGGCTCTAGAGTGCAGGCTCAGTAGTTGTGGCTCGTGGGCTCTAGAGCGCAGGCTCAGTAGTTGTGGCGCACGGGCTTAGTTGCTCCGTGGCATGTGGGATCTTCCCGGACCAGGGCTCGAACCCGTGTCGCCTGAATTGACAGGCAGATTCTTAACCACTGCACCACCAGGGAAGCCCCAGCAAGCTTCTTATCTCATGGCCTGTTCATCTTCTGTTCTTTCACTAGATCCTCTTCCCCTAGACCAGCATCGTCCATTGTAAATATAATGTGAGACACGTTTGTAGTTTTAAATTTTCTAGTAGCCACATTCAGAAAGGTAAAAAGAGACAGGTGATATTAATTTTATTTATATGTCTAGGAGATTATTTCAGTGTATAATCAATATAAAAATTATTCATGAGATATTTTACATTCTTTTTTTCTTACTAAATCTTCAAAATGCAGTGTGTATTTTACGCTTTCAGCACATCTTAATTTGGACTAGCCACATTTCAAGTGTTTAGTAGCCACATGTGGGCGGTGGCCACCCTTTGGGCAGTGCAGCCCTACATCTTTACAAGAGTGGCTTCTTCTCCTCGTTCAGGTCTTTGCACAAGTGTTACCTCCTCAGAGCAGCCTTCCAAGACCATCCTGTATAAAATAGTATCCTTCCTCTCCCTGCCTGCCCCACCCTGCAGTCTCCCTGCTGTATTTCCCTCACACTTATTACCACAGCACTTATTAGTACCGGACAATATATCGTGAATGCATTTGCTTGCTTTTACTTTTTATTTATTTGTTTGTTTGTTTGTTTATTTTTGGCTGCATTGGGTCTTTGTTGCTGCACGTGGGCTTTCTCTAGTTGTGGCAAGTGGGGGCTACTCTTCATTGCAGTGATTGGGCTTCTCATTGCGGTGGCTTCCCTTGTTGTTGTGGAGCACGGGCTCTAGGTGCATGGGCTTCAGTAGTTGTGGCTCACGGGCTCTAGAGCGCAGGCTCAGTAGTTGTGGCGCATGGGCTTAGTTGCTCCTCGGCATGTGGGATCTTGCCGGACCAGGGCTCGAACCCATGTCCCCTGCATTGGCAGGCAGATTCTCAACCACTGTGCCACCAGGGAAGCCCTGCTTTTACTTTTTAATGTCAATCTTCCCCATTAGATTGTCGGCTCCTAAAGGGCAGGACCTTGTCCCTCTTGTTTAGTATTGTATACCCTTTGACTAAAATAGTGCCTGGCCCATTATAGGGATCGTTTGAATAAATGAATGAGACAACTTGAGATGGACAAATATAGAACTTTTCCTTTTGTTACCAACAATAAAAGTTAGTATATTTGGTTTATTTGTGGGTTTTTTAACCTCTAAAATGGACTAGAGTTTTTTTTTTTTAAATGGGAAGCTTGAAATTGATTTAAAAAAACAAGAGAGTGGATGAATGATTAATTTTTTAAAAGGTGTATGTCAGCTTTGTGGAAAGCTACTAAAATTTCTTATGTCTATAATATTTATTAGCCTAATCCTTCCCTCTTGAAATAAGCTATGATAAATAGATAAATAAAATTAATAGGGGCTTCCCTGGTGGCGCAGTGGTTGAGAGTCCGCCTGCCGATGCAGGGGACGC
>NW_006779068.1:595871-643398 GCF_000442215.2 Lipotes vexillifer | reverse complement strand
CCCAAAAAAAAAAAAAAAAAAAAAAAAAAAAATTAATAAACCTTTTTTTTAAACACTAGTTTTATGCAAGCAAGCATGCAGATACCAGCAATGCTTTGATTTTTTTTTTTTAAGCAAATAACATGTCTTACTTATTTATGAACTAGTGCCAAGTGATGAGCACATAAATGGTGGGTAGTGTTTATGAAATTTCAGAAAGTGTCTGTACAAACGAGCACTGGTAGCTTCAGTTGTGTCTTTAGAGGAATACCTTAGGAAATTGCATTCAGTTTCCTTCTTCGTGGGCATCCACATCAGTTTTGGGCCTGATCAGCCAGGACAGTTCTCTTCTATAAAGTTGAATCCTTTGTATTTTTTTTTCCATTTATACTCTGTCTTTATCGTGCCTTGTATAATGTTCTGTTCTGCCTAAGGCTTGACTTTTTAAGATGGCACCATTTAATAACCTCTTAGGTAGAGATTCCAAAAATTTTCAGTTTGAGGCTGTCTTCTTCATTACTTTTCAAACAGAATGCAAGGATATCTGTCTTACTGTGAGGAGGATAAGAACTGAGAATTCTGGGGATAAAAATGGAAGTATTTTATGCACTGCTGAGACAGCACTTCATGAGCCTAGAAGAACATGAAACAGTTGCTTTCCCCTTCGTTTCTGCACCTTTCCCAAGAATCCATGATTTTTACTAACTTTATTCTAAATTAAATACTGTGACTATTTTAATTAATGGATTTCTTAAGTTAATGCCTTTTAACTTGTATAAGTTATACATATATATAATGTATATAAATAAAATACATATTTTATATATATAAAATGTATAAAACTTGTATACATCACTGGTACAGAAAGTTAATTTTGAAATAACGCTTTCTTTAAATGACTTTCAAAGATACGTGCCAGCACTATTAAGTCAGTAGTTCCAGGAAATCACCTTTATATGATGAAGCTGTGAAAATAGTTATCACTTATTGGGCCATGAACTGTGGTTGGTTTATAAACATTGTCTTTAATCCTCACAATAACTCGAAGGTATTACTATCATCACTTTACAGGCGAGGAGGCTGAGGTTTGGTGAGTTGTTGGCCAAAGTCACAGAGACAATAAAGGCCAAAGCTGGAATTGCATCCCGGTGACCCTCTTCCACTGTGCCCTGCTGGCCCCTCCAAGTCTTTCAGACCAGCTGTCCTCAACTGCTGGGTGGTGACATATTACCGTGCCTGGCAGTTGTGAGTTGGGTCACAAGTAATTATTAATAATAATTGAAACACTGAGGTTGTAAATGGTATGTATTTTTAAATAAGTGGGATGAATTCAAGGTCTTCCCTCTAATGATGTCACTCTCACTAACATTCCTATGTGCTTTTATTGAGTGGAAGAGAAAGAGGTGGCATTACATGCACCACACCAGCAATTGTGAATAGTCCCATACATGATGGGAGATCTATCTTGTTAATGCTACTGCCAAGCTAGTTATTGATGAGCTGTGAATAGTTTTCATATATTCATGTTCTCTTAGGAATACCACTGCAAAAGTAGTCTATTTGCTTCCCTTCCCTGTATATTTTTTAAAAAATTTGTTCATAGTCCAAGGACACACATGGGAGTATGTTTTTCAACACTTAACACTGATCTAGATTGTTTCTAGATACTTTTCTCAATTATAAAATATGACAGTGATTTGCAAAGAGCTTTTAAACTATAGAATACAATAAAAATATGAGGTAGAATTATAATTTTAGAGTTGTAGAATTTTAAAAGTTCAACCCTGCTGTGGACTAGTAGTCTGAATCCTTAGATACAGCTTGTAGACCTCTAGGTTTTAAACTGTGAAACCCAGTTTAAAGATATTTTAAATAGTTTATTTTCTATATCCCAGAGGCCTTGTGATGTAAATCCACCTGTTTTGCATAATTGTCTCCTGCCCTGGCCTAGAGAATCCAGGTTTCTGCTTTGAAGATCGTGTTTTCTTGCCTTCCCTGTCTCCCTGTTTTCTAGTACAACACACTCCCGCTTTTTTTTTTGTTGTTTTTTGTTGTTGTTTTTTCGGTACGCGGGCCTCTCACTGCTGTGGCCTCTCCTGTCGCGGAGCACAGGCTCCAGATGTGCAGGCCCAGCAGCCATGGCTCACAGGCCCAGCCGCTCCGCGGCATGTGGGATCCTCCCGGGCCGGGGCACCAACCCGCGTCCTCTGCATCGGCAGGCGGATTCTCAACCACTGCGCCACCAGGGAAGCCCTCCCACTTTTAACACAGAAAATTATTCTATAGTTTGAGGAAACATTCATGTAGAAGTGATATCTAAATTAAGTTTCCAATAGTCAGCATGGCACAAGTTTGCTCATAGACCAGGCTTTTGTACTTTTTTTTCCCCCCTAATCCCTTCTTCAAAGATCACCCTTATTTTCATTTTAGTCCTCTTAAAACCACAACCTGCCCTTTTGGTTCTTTTTTCTATAACAAAGTGGAGAAGGGGAAATAATTTTTTGGCAAAAATTTTCACTGTCATTAACATCTCATAGTGAAGAAATTGAGGTCTCATGAATCCTCCAGTTACCTTCATCCCCAGCACAAACAGGGAGGAGGTTTGTTTGTTTGTTGTTTAGGCTGCGCTGTGGCTTGTGGGGTCTTTGACCCTGACCAGAGATCGAACCTGGGCCCCAGCAATGAAAGCCCCGGGTCCTAACCACTGGATCACCAGGGATTTCCCAGGGAGGAGTTTCTAATTTAATTTTTTTTAATGAATGCATGAATGAATAAATGCATGAATGAATGAATGAATTTATGGCTGTGTTGGGTCTTCGTTGCTGCACGTGGGCTTTCTCTAGTTGTGGTAAGCAGGAGCTACTCTTTGTTGTGGTATGCAGGCTTCTCATTGCGGTGGCTTCTCTTGTTGGAGCACGGGCTCTAGGCACATGGGCTCAGTAGTTGTGGTGCACAGGCTTAGTTGCTCCACAGCATGTGGGATCTTCCCGGGCCAGGGATTGAACCCGTGTCTCCTGCGTTGGAAGGTGGATTCTTAACCACTGTGCCGCCAGGAAAGTCCAGGGAGGATTTTCTTATTTCCCACAGCTATTCAGGTTCCATACTTTCTGTTTCTAGTATCCCTTCAGTTTCCTTCCTTTTCCTTCCCTCATAGTCCTTTGGGAAAACAGGGACAATCTGCTAGATCAATAATATTCTTTCTATATATTAAATTTATACCATTTTGTTTCCTCCCAGGACTAAAAACAAGGAGAGATTGTTTTCCCGTAGGCAGATGAAATGTGAATTGTTTTGGGGGAAGTGAGCATCCCGTACTCTCATACAATTCCCTGACATGGAAGTCCTCCCTGTCATAAGAATCAGTACCAGCATATCAACTGGAATTCCATGAGAATGAGACTTTAATAAGAATAGTTTGGGCAATAGGAATTTAGGACTGCTTAATAGGTTTAAAGCTTATGGATGATTCACTTCTAGGACCACAGTGTTTTGTTTTACTTTCCAGGTTAGTTTTCTTCACTTTAAGTTTAACCCTAACTTTTAAGGAAACTTAAGTGGCTGGGGTAACAAGATAACAAATTGTTTGAAAATGTTTCCCCATCCCCAATCTCAAGTGTGTTCTTTTTCTTAATGAACTTTTGTCCAAATTTCAAAATATTCTGGCTCAGCTCCAGGAAAATGAGCTTTCGTACTTGATTCCGTTTGCTTTGTGCCATTGTTCATAAGAACAATGACTGTGATTTCACAGTTTATTAAACCATAAGCATTGGTACCATTGAGGTGTTTATGCTAAAATAGGTTATTTTGTTTAGTTGTTCTCACTCCTGTCTGGCAGTGCTTATTTTTCCATTGGCAGCCCTAGTTACAATTTTATTTTAAATAAATACATGAAAGCCTTGTGGGCTCGAATGTAAAATCTTGTGTATTCCTCACAGTGAAGGACTGACAGGCCTCGTTTACTGTGAAGCGCTTGTAAACCATTTTGTCCCTGGTGGAAGGGGCCGGTGGAGAGAGAGTTAAAGTGTGCGTGTATAGAGGATGGAAGACAAAAACTTAAAACCACACCTGTTATTCCAAAATCCTCTTTTTCTGATCTCATGGACCTATCTCTTACCCTCTCTTCTACATGGAACACAGATTTTGTGGTTAGAGTGCGAGAAATGGTACAGAGATATCCAGATAAATGCCCTAGATCCTGGAGTGCCCACAGTAATTGTGCTAGAGGAGTCAGTACAGGGTCTTCTGTACAAATGTCACACCTGCTAAAAGTTTAACAGAATCATGTTCACTCTTCCCTGGGATGAAATCTTCTCTAACTAGGAATAAAAAGGTAGCTTTTTCTGAATGTGGCCATAAGGCCAAGAAGTAGACATAGTTTGTTGAATCATTAGAGGGCAGAGGTCTTGCTGTGAAATGTCTGTTGACATGTATGCATATTTAGTAGTTATTTCCGTGCCCCAGTGAACCCTGTTGAGTAGATCAGGTGACAGCTTTTATCTGAAAGTCAGTCTTTGAGGGGCAGCTGAAGCATGGGTGTATGTGTGTGAGAGATTGGTGTTTTTTTCAGTGTAGGGGAAAGAAGTAACTTCATAAATTCCTTGCTCTTAAAAATAAGGAATTCTTTCATAAAATTCAGATTTGCTTTGGGACTTAAAGGAAATGGTTGTATTATTTTAGTGAACATGACTGAACAGTTTTTGAATGTCTTCTGAGATAATGAGATACAGCCTCCTCTCAAGTGTGGGAACTATTTTGCACCCTGTTCCCCTGTTCCCTGACCTCTGCCTTTTGACCCTGCTGCTTTGTGTGAGATTATGGGCCTTTGAGCTTTTCACCAGTCGACCCAGGTTTCCTTACACAGAAACATAAAGCTTTAAGCTTCCTAAAAGGTGTTCTTAGAATTGGGGAGAACATTCAGATTTAATTGTGGGCATGACTTTTGTAAATATTTTTTCTCTAAAAAGTCTGTTTTTTTTCTGTCCAAAGTATCTATATATTTTCTAATAGGAACTCTAAAGTTTTGTGACTGTGTGTATGACTAAATATGTTTTTTCTTTGGAGAAAAGTGTCACAAAGTAAAGGTGTTTATTTAGGGAGAGACTTAAAATTCGAGCTTTCCAGGATAAGGGAACCCAAGAGAAACCCAACTGTTTGCTCCCTATCGTTGTTTCTTTAGGTATGAGAAGTGAAAAATCTGTATTCATAGGGTGTTATGCAAGAGCAACAAATCAAATATTTTCAGAGAGAATCAATACTTTAACCTGCTTATCTTACAATAAGCACTTTTTAGACAAAAAGTGAGTAGGAAGAAAATTAGAGACAGACAAAAGGAGATGAACGCATTTAGTTTTGCTACTTGTTTGTAGTTAATGTTTTTGTTTTGTTTTTGGAAAGAGGCTAAAATTAGTGTCACAAATAAAGGTTTGTGGATTGTCTATGTATTTTATTATTGTCTTGCATACTATCTTCAAGTTTATCCAGAAAACTACGCATTTGCTCTGTTTTAGACATTTTAGTAGGACTTTCTGAGGAATGTGTGTTTTACACACTGTCTGAGGCTTTATAATAATGAAGCTTTTGGACTTTTGTTTACATGGCACTTTGCTGCTATTGAATATCCTACCAGAAGTGAGGACAGGTAAAATAATTGGCTTGAAATAATAAAAGACAATAAGTGCTTTTAAAAAAAGTATGTGGCTTTTAAATTATAAAAATAATATATGCTCAATTCAAAAGCTGAAGAATAGAGGATTGTGTTGAGAAAACACAAGTATCTGTTATCCCAAAGGGGTGGAATTTAAATTAAGAAAAGAAATTCTGATTTCTGGTCACTAGTTAGAAGCCAGAGTGACCATTTTACTGAGGTGTTGTGGTTAAATGAGCTGAGCAATAATCTGAGAAACACAATAAGATTTTCTTTTGTCCAAGTCATTGCCATTGATTTAGTAAGACAGTTGTGATGAGCTCTGTGAAGAATTGTTGGTTGAAGGAGTGAATCAATAAATAGTATGGAGTTGTCTACCTCAGGTGTTCACTTTGAGAGATAAAATTAAATCCTTAGTACTTACAACACAATTTTTTAAAAACCAAAATCCTCTGTAAGATTAGTAATTAAAATGAAATGGAAAAGGAAAGGGTAGCTTTGAATCTCAGGAGTTTAACACTAAAATAATATATTAAAAATTTTTTTCATTATGGAAAAGAAAGAGGAAAGCACTGTTGGACAGATGAGGTGGGAAGACAGAGGAAAGAGAAGCTGGTAAGCAAAAGAGGCAGTTCAGTGACAAATGAGATAAACTCTCGATCTCCGTCTTACTGGGAATCCAGTTTATTCGTAGTCACAAAGCAGAATGGAAATACGTTTAGATGGCATAAGAAACCTCTGGTGGAAAATCTGGTTGTCTCCCCTCAGGTTGCTGAGTCTAGAAGCAGCAGATGACCTGACATTTGTCCCTCACAGCTCCCTTCCTGTCTCCCACGTGGGGAATGTGTAAACATTTCAGGAGCAGTGCTGGCACTGGCCTCAGAGAATTCAGAGAGCTGGGCTTGCAGTTTCCCTTTTCATATAGCAGAATAATAAGAACAGGGACAATTTTTTGATTGTCTTGCAATGTTTTGGCTGTTGGTTCTTTTAGATCCTTTCTGTAAATTACTTTCCTCCTAAAAGTCATATGTTTAATGTGTTTAACCAATCAACCAGAGACCTTAAGATACCAAAGAAGGCATGTTTGTCATTGTAATTGGAAAAACTTTACAAGGACAGATGTGCTTCTCTCATTTTCTTTAAACCTGTCAATTTCCTGCCATGAATATGAGTTTTGTTAGTAATGACCATGCATTCTAAAAATTTTGAGTAAATGAGGCAAAATGTTTCCTCCAAAAGAAATTTTTTTAAGGACAGAGAGGGAGGGAGAGGGAGGGGAGGAGGGAGTTTTTATCTGGAGAGTATTATTTGCATTTTTGTTTCTGTTGAGTTGTTTTTTAGGAGGGCTGAATTGAGGTGAATTTTAGTTGCTCCAAACTCTGAGACTAGCAGTGGTTCTTTAAACCAATTTTTGAGAATATTAGCACATTGACAAAAGAAAGTAGAGGGGCAAACCATAGGGAAGAGGGGGTTTATTTATGCCCAGATCTCTGCTCCCACTGTTTGTTTCTAGAACTGAATGTATAGCTTACACATTTAAAAGAGGTATATAGACTAGCCTCCTTTAAGCATTTCATGGAGTGGGAATGAGTTGTATCTATAGCTTTTAGAAGACTTTTCTATCAGAATGCTTGTGACTGTAGGTCAAACAGGACCTAAGAAATGAAGGAATTTGGCTGGTTCACATAACAGTTTTTTTGGGTGGAGGTGATCAGGTATAGTTTAAACAGAGCTCTCGCCCAGGCTCACTGCAGTTCTTTATGCTCCGTCTGTCCCCATTTGGCTTCACATTTGCATATCACATCTTCACTAGAGATTTAACTTTTCCTCCTCCACTCCCCATTCTGGGTCTTTGCTATGACCAGTCCACTTTAGGTCACACTTCCATAAGGCCATCCTTGAACCATTAGTGTGGCCAAGGAAAATGGGGTTAAACTGACTGTTTAGAGACCAGTTTGGGATGAAAACTACAGGGCAGCTTCACAATGGAAGAGTGGGGGAGTGGCTGCTAGAAAGCATCCTTGCTGAATGCTAGACTGTGAAGACAGAAAAAAGCCCCTCAGAGGTTTTTAACAAGGGAATGGCATGCTCCAGGATGAGGGGTGTAGAATGGAATTAAACTGGGAAGAGACTAGAAGTGGGGAGCCAATTAGGAGATTGTTCTCCAAAACAAACTAGAGGGGAAAGGCCTGAATTAGGATAGTGGCAGTGGGAGCAAAGAAGCAAGGATGGATGTAGGAGATAGGGTAGACATAGGATGAATTGAACTTGGCAACTTTAGTGTATGTGAGGTTAAAGGGGTGGTGAGATGCACGTGACTTGACTTTGGGCCCAGGCAACAAGGATATAAGAATGTCATTCATAGAAGGAACACAGGAGGAAATAAATTTCAGAGGATGTAGGTGAGTTTGGTTTTGAATTTGTGGTAGTGATGGTGCTGGTATGACATTATTTTCCTTTGTAGCAGGGTAGACCAAAACCACTTTCTCCACATCTTATTATAGTAGTAGTGATTAACTATGTTGAAGGATGTGTGTGTGAGCAGGTAGTGGAGCTAGAACTTGAATTCAAGCCTTCAGACCCAGAATTCCATGATCTTTATATTATGTCACACTTACTTCTATTTATAGATATAACCTTTTCTCCCCCTCTCTCCCTCCTTTTCTTTCTTTTTGTTTTAAGGGAGCCAACAATGTGTGTATGTTAATTTAAAACTGTGTTTTTAAACATGAAGTATAAAAATACTGTAATTAAGAAAAATACAGAAACTGCCCAGGACACAAGCTGAGAGACTTATTTTTGAGTTAATTTGTTGGGCATTAATTAGTAAGTAATTTACCTTTCTCCTGCAGTGCTTCAGTTTGTAGTTAAAATACACAGTTTTTGTGGTAGGCTTTAGTAGAGCATTTAGAATGCATCTGTATTCTTCAGCTATGAGGCAGTGAACCATATGCTGCATAAACTCTTTGGAGTTTGTACAGCAGACAACTACCCGACCAGTACTGAATGTCTGCAAGTGCTTGTACTGGGTTCTAGGCATTCCCACCTAGAACGTTCAGGTCCTCTGGTACTCCTGTAGAACTATGCATACCAGTTGGCTGAAAATGCTTGTATAGTGGGTACTGTAGAGGCTGGTGAGATATAGTTGCTCAATAAACATCAGCTACTACCCTCTTTAACATAATTGGTTGGATTAAACCTCAGACATTGGTGAAATTTAAGATGTTGCTGGAATTCTCCTTTAGACGTTAAAAGATAATTCCTAGGATTGCATCCTTTTTTTTAAATGACAGCTAATCTTATCCATTATTTTTAAATACTTAATACATTTACGTGGAATCATTTTCAGAAGATACAAAAAGATTATGTTAAACAGTATGTCCCCTTTCCTCAGCTGTCCAGTTCCTTTCCCCAGACACAACCATATAGTTATCACTTTCTTGTGTATACTTCTAGAGATATACTGTGTTCCATGACATGTTTCTTATTAATTCCAGAGTATAGTCTTACTTTTGAACTTTGATGTATTTCTCTTACCCATATTATTGCCCTTTTACCTCACTTTATTTAGTAATGTTAATGATAAAGGTATTGCTCAGATTATATTTTTTATTGCTTATAGCAGGTCAGGTACAAACCCTAGTTTGCAGTTGGCAGTCATGTTCAGAGATGTTAAATGACTTGCCAAAGTTTGCATTGCTTTTGTAGAATTAGAACCAGAGGAAGGTTCTTCTCCAAATTCAGGCCCCCTTCCCTACAGAAGAACTTAACTATTCGCATGGGTAAAAGAGCCCACCCGTTTTATCTATTGGAAAGCAGAGCACTTATACTTAAAAAGAACGATAATAAACTCATTAAACTTAAATCGCATTCTGAATGAAAGCAAAACCAACTTTGGGCTGTTGTACGCATGAGAATTACAGATTTTGTTGGTTGCCCATCTATTTTAGGAATAGATTATCTACACATACGGACACACCTTGTTTTATTGAGCTTTGCTTTATTGCTCTTCACTTTATTGCGTTTTTACCTTGTGTCTAGCAAGTCTGTCAGTGCCATTTTTACAATAGCATTTGCTCACTTTGTGTCTCTTTGTCACATTTGGTAATTCTCGAAATATTTCAGACTTTTTCATTATTACTGTAATATTTGTTATGGTGATCTGTGTTAAGTGATCTTTGATGTTACTATTGTAATTGTTTTGGGGCACCAAGAACCAAGCCCATATAAGATAGAACTTAATATATGCATGTATTCTTTTTTTTATTTTTATAGATCTTTATTGGAGTATAATTGCTTCACAATACTGTGTTAGTTTCTGTTGCACAACAAAGCGAATCAGCCATATGCATATACATGTCCCCATATCCCCTCCTTCTTGAGCCTCCCTCCCATCCTCCCTGTCCCACCCCTCTAGGTCATCGCAAAACACCAAGCTGCTGCTTCCCACCAGGCAACTATTTTACATTCGGTAGTGTATATATGTCCATGTTACTCTCACTTGGCCCCAGCTTCCCCTTCCCACCCCAAGTCCTCAAGTCCATTATCTATGTCTCCCTCTTTATTCCTGCCCTGCAACTAGGCTCATAAGTACCATTTTTTTATACGCGTATATATGCATTTTTTATACCTATATATACGCGTTAGCATACGGTATTTTTCTCTTTCTGACTTACTTCACTCTGTATGACAGACTCTGGGTCCATCCACCTCACTACAAATAACTCAGTTTTGTTTCTTTTTATGGCTGAGAAATATTCCATTGTATGTATGTGTCACATCTTCTTTAAACAGTCATCTTTCGATGGACATATAGGTTGGTTCCATGTCCTGGCTATTGTAAGTAGTGCTGCAATGAGCATTGTGGTACATGTCTCTTTTTTAATTATGGTTTTCTCAGGGTATATGCCCAGTAGTGGGATTACTGGGTCATATGGTAGCTCTATTTTTAGTTTTTTAAGGAACCTCCATACTGTTCTCCATAGTGGCTGTATTAATTTACATTCCCACCAACACTGCAGGAGGGTTCCCTTTTCAACACACCCATTCCAGCATTTATTGTTTCTAGATTTTTTGATAATGACCATTCTGACGGGCGTGAGGTGACACCTCATTGTAGTTTTGATTTGCATTTCTCTAATAGTGATGTTGAGCATCTTTTCATGTGCCTCTTGGCCATCTGTATGTCTTCTTTGGTGAAATGTCTACTTAGGTCTTCTGCCCATTTTTAAACTGGATTGTTTGTTTTTTTGATATTGAGCTCCATGAGCTGTTTGTATATTTTGGAGATTAATCCTTTGTCTGTTGTTTCATTTGCAAATATTTTCTCCTATTCTGAGGGTTGTCTTTTTTATGGTTTCCTTTGCTGTGCAGAAGCTTTTAAGTTTTATTAAGTCCCGTTTGTTTATTTTTGTTTTTTCATTACTCTAGGAGGTGGGTCAAAAAGGATGTTGCTGTGGTTTATGACAAAGAGTGTTTTTCCTATGTTTTCCTCTAACAGTTTTATAGTGTCTGATCTTAAATTTAAGTCTTTAATCCATTTGGAGTTTATTTTTGTGTATGGTGTTAGGTAGTGTTCTAATTTCATTCTTTTACATGTAGCTGTCGTTTTCCCAGCACCACTTATTGAAGAGGCTGTCTTTTCTCCACTGTATATTCTTGCCTCCTTTGTCATAAATTAGGTGCCCATATGTGTGTGGGTTTATCTCTGGGCTTTCTATCCTGTTCCATTGATCTATATTTCTGTTTTTGTGCCAGTACCATACTGTCTTGATTACTGTAGCTTTGTGGTGTAGTTTGAAGTCAGGGAGCCTGATTCCTCCAACTCTGTTTTTCTTTCTCAAGATTGCTTTGGCTATTTGGGGTCTTTTGTGTTTCCATACGAATTGTAAAATTTTTTGTCCTAATTCTGTGAAGAATGCCATTGGTAGTTTGATAGGGATTGCATTGAATCTGTAGATTGCTTTGGGTAGTATAGTCATTTTCACAATGTTGATTCTTCCAATCCAAGAACATTGTATATTTCTCCATCTGTTTATGTCATCTTTGATTTCTTTCATCAGGGTTTTATAGTTTTCTGAGTACAAGTCTTTCGCCTCCTTAGGCAGGTTTATTCCTAGGTATTGTGTTCTTTTTGTTGCAGTGGTAAATAGGAGTGTTTCCTTAATTTCTCTTTCTGATTTTTCATTGTTTGTGTATAGGAATGCCAGAGATTTCTGTGCATTAATTTTGTATCCTGCAACCTTATCAGATTCATTGATTAGTTCTAGTAGTTTTCTGGTGGCATCTTTAGGATTTTCTATGTATAGTGTCATGTCATTGGCAAGCAGTGACAGTTTTACTACTTCTTTTCCAATTTGTATTTTATTTCTTTTCTTTTCTGATTGCTGTGGCTGGGACTTCCTAAACTATGTTGAATAAGAGTGGCAAGAGTGGACATCCTTGTCCTGTTCCTGATCTTAGTAGAAAACCTTTCAGTTTTTCAGCATTTAGTATGATGCTTGCTGTGGGTTTGTCATATATGGCTTTTATTATGTTGAAATAGGTTCCCTCTATGCCCATTTTCTGGAGAGTTTTTATCATAAATCGGTGTTGAATTTTGTCAAAAGCTTTTTCTGCATCTGTTGAGATGATCATATGGTTTTTTTCCCTTAATTTATTAATATGGTGTATCACATTGATTGATTTGCATACTTTGAAGAATCCTTGCATCCCTCGGATAAATCCCACTTGATCATGGTGTATGATTCTTTTATGTGCTGTTGGATTCTGTTTGCTAGTATTTTGTTCAGGATTTTTGCATCTATGTTCATCAGTGATATTGGTCTTTAATTTTCTTTTTTTGTGATATCTTTGTCTGGTTTTGGTATCAGGGTGATGGTGGCCTCATAGTATGAATTTGGGAGTGTTTCTCCCTCTGCAATTTTTTGGAAGGGTTTGAGAAGGATTGGTGTTAGCTCTTCTCTAAATGTTTAATAGAATTCGCATGTGAAGTCATCTGGTCCTGGACTTTTGTTTGTTGGAAGATTTTTTTAAAAATAAATTTATTTCTTTATTTAATTTACTTTTGGCTGCGTTGCGTCTTCGTTGCTGTGCGCGGGCTTTCTCTAGTTGCAGCAAGCGGGGGCTGCTCTTTGTTGCGGTGCGCGGGCTTCTCATTGCGGTGGCTTTTCTTGTTGCAGAGCACGGGCTCTAGGTGCACAGGTTTCAGTAGTGGTGCACGGGCTTAGTTGCTCCGCAGCATGTGGGATCTTCCCAGACCAGGGATTGAATCTGTGTCCCTTGCATTGGCAGGTGGATTCTTAACCACTGTGCCACCAGGGAACTCCCTGTTGGAAGATTTTTTTTTTTTTTTTTTTTTTTTTTTTTGCGTTATGCGGGCCTCTCACTGTTGTGGCCTCTCCCATTTGCGGAGCACAGGCTCCGGACGCGCAGGCTCA
Organism: Lipotes vexillifer; assembly: GCF_000442215.2. Classification (NCBI taxonomy): domain Eukaryota; kingdom Metazoa; phylum Chordata; class Mammalia; order Artiodactyla; family Lipotidae; genus Lipotes; species Lipotes vexillifer. The sequence continues at coordinate 630,336 of NW_006779068.1, read as the reverse complement.
GCGGCCATGGCTCACGGGCCCAGCCGCTCCGCGGCATGTGGGATCTTCCCGAAACGGGGCACGAACCCGCGTCTCCTGCATCGGCAGGCGGACTCTCAAGCACTGCGCCACCAGGGAAGCCCTGGAAGATTTTTAATTACGATTTCAATTTCATTACTTGTTATAGGTCTGTTTATATTTTCTAATTCTTCCTGATTCATTCTTGGAAAACTGCACCTTTCCAAGAATTTGTCCATTTCTTCGTGGTTGTCCATTTCATTGGCATATAGTTGTTTGTAGTAGTCTCTTATAATCCTTTGTATTTCTGCAGTTGCGATTTCTCCTTTTTCATTTCTAATTTTATTGATTTGCATCCTCTCCCTTTTTTTCTTGATGAGTCTGGCTAAGGGTTTATCAGTTTTGTTTATCTTCTCAAAGAACCAGCTTTTAGTTTTATTGATCTTTGCTCTTGTTTTCTTCGTTTCTGTTTCACTTATTTCTGCTCTGATCTTTATGATTTCTTTCTTTCTACTGACTTTGGGTTTTCTTGTTCTTCTTTCTCTGTTGTTTTAAGTGTAGGATTAGATAGTTTATTTGAGATTTTTCTTTTTTCTTGAGGTGAGATTGAATCGCTGTAAACTTCCCTCTTAGAACTGCTTTTGCTGTGTCCCATAGGTTTTGGGTCATTGTGTTTTCATTATCATTTGTTTCTATGTATTTTTTAATTTCTTCTTTGATTTATTCAGTGGTCTCTTGTTTATTTAGTAGCACACTGTTTAGCCTGCATGTATTTGTGTTTTTTTTACACTTTTTTTTCCTATAATTGATTTCCAATCTCAAAGCATTGTGGTCAGAAAAGATGCTTGATACAATTTCAGTTTTCCGAGGCTTGATTTGTGACCCAAAATGTGATCTGTCCTGGAGAATGTTCCATGTGCACTTGAGAAGAAAGTGTATTCTGCCACTTTTGGGTGGAATGTTCTATAAATATCAGTTAAATCTATCTGATCTGTTGTGTCATTTAAAGGTTGTGTTTCCATATTTATTTTCTGTTTGGATGATCTGTACATTGGTGTAAGTGGCGTGTTAAAGTCCTCTACTGTTATTGTGTTAATGTTGATCTCTCCTTTCATGGTTGTTGATCTCTCCTTTCATGGTTGTTAGCATTTGCCTTATGTATTGTGCTCCTGTGTTGGGTGCGTAATCATTTATTTTTTTCATTTTTAAAATTTTTTTATTTTTTGAATTTTTGCTTACTTGTATTTTTTTTAACATCTTTATTGGAGTATAATTGCTTTACAATGGCATGTTAGTTTCAGCTTCACAACAAAATGAATCAGTTATATATATACATATGTTCCCATATCTCTTCCCGCTTGCATCTCCCTCCCTCCCACCCCTCCAGGCGGTCACAAAGCACCAAGCTGATCTCCCTGTGCTATGTGGCTGCTTCCCACTAGCTATCTACCTTACGTTTGGTAATGTATATATGTCTGTGTCTCTCTCTCGCTTTGTCACAGTTTACCCTTCCCCCTCCCCATATCCTCAAGTCCATTCTCTAGTAAGTCTGTATCTTTATTCCTGTTTCATCCCTAGGTTCTTCATGACTTTTTTTTTTCTTCTTATCTTCCATATATATGTGTTAGCATACGGTATTTGTCTCTCTCTTTCTGACTTACTTCACTCTGTATGACAGACTCTAGGTCTACCCACCTCATTACAAATAGTTCAATTTCGTTCCTTTTTATGGCTGAATAATATTCCATTGTATATATGTGCCACATCTTCTTTATCCATTCATCCGATGATGGACACTTAGGTTGTTTCCATCTCCGGGCTATTGTAAATAGAGCTGCAATGAACATTTTGGTACATGATTCTTTTTGAATTATGGTTTTCTCAGGGTATATGCCTAGTAGTGGGATTGCTGCGTCATATGGTAGTTCTATTTTTAGTTTTTTAAGGAACCTCCATACTGTTCTCCACCGTGGCTGGATCAATTTACATTCCCACCAACAGTGTAAGAGGGTTCCCTTTCCTCCACACCCTCTCCAGCATTTACTGTTTCTAGATTTTTTTGTTGATGGCCATTCTGACTGGTGTGAGATGATATCTCATTGTAGTTTTGATTTGCATTTCTCTAATGATTAGTGATGTTGAGCATTCTTTCATGTGTTTGTTGGCAGTCTGTATATCTTCTTTGGAGAAATGTCTATTTAGGTCTTCTGCCCATTTTTGGATTGGGTTGTTTGTTTTTTTGTTATTAAGCTGCTTGAGCTGCTTATAAATTTTGGAGATTAATCCTTTGTCAGTTGCTTCATTTGCAAATATTTTCTCCCATTCTGAGGGTTGTCTTTTGATCTTGTTTATGGTTTCCTTTGCTGTGCAAAAGCTTTTAAGTTTCATTAGGTCCCATTTGTTTATTTTTGTTTTTATTTCCATTGCTCTAGGAGGTGGGTCAAAAAGGACCTTGCTGTGATTTATGTCATAGATTGTCCTGCCTATGTTTTCCTCTAAGAGTTTGATATAATTGCTATATCTTCTTCTTGGATTGATCCTTTGATCATTATGTAGTGTCCCTCCTTATCTCTTGTAACAGCCTTTATTTTAAAGTCTATTTTATCTGATACGAGTATTGCTACTCCAGCTTTCTTTTCATTTTCATTTGCGTGGAATATCTTTTTCTGTCCCTTACTTTCAGTCTGTATGTGTCCCTAGGTCTGAAGTGGGTCTCTTGTAGACAGCATATATATGGGTCTTGTTTTTGTATCCATTCAGTCAGTCTGTGTCTTTTGGTTGAGGCATTTAATCCGTTTCCATTCAAGGTTATTATCAATATGTATGTTCCTACTGCCATTTTCTTAATTATTTTGGGTTTGTTTTTGTGGGTCTTTTTCTTCTCTTGTGTTTCCCACCTAGAGAAGTTTCTTTAGCATTTGTTGTAAAGCTGGTTTGGTGGTGCTGAGTTCTCTTAGCTTTTGCTTGTCTGAAAAGCTTTTGATTTCTCCATCGAATCTGAATGAGATCCTTGCTGGGTAGAGTAATCTTGGTTGTAGGTTTTACTCTTTCATCACTTTAATTATATCCTGCCACTCCCTCCTGGGCTGCAGCGTTTCCTCTGAAAAATCAGCTGATAACCTTATGGGGATTCCTTTCTATGTTATTTTTTGTTTTTCCCTTGCTGCTTTTAATACTTTTTCTTAGAATTTAATTTTTGTTAGTTTGATTAATATGTGTCTTGGTGTGTTTTTCCTAGGGTTTATCCTGTATGGGACTCTCTGTGCTTCCTGGACTTGATTGACTATTTCCTTTCCCACGGTAGGGAAGTTTTTGACTATAATCTCTGAAAATATTTTCTCAAACGCTTTCTTCTTCTCTTCTTCTTCTGAGACCCCTATAATTCGAATGTTGATGCATTTAGTGTTGTCCCAGAGGTCTCTGAGATTGTCTGCAATTCTTTTCATTTTTTTTTCTTTATTCCTCAGCTGTTATTTCCACCATTTTGTTTTCCGGCTCAGTTATTCGTTCTTCTGCCTCAGTTATTCTGTTAGTTGATGCTTTCTGGTGTATTTTTCATTTCAGTTATTGTGTTGTTCATCTCTGTTTGTTCTTTTGTTCTTCTAGATCTTTGTTAAACATTTCTTGTATTTTCTCAATCCGTACCTCCATTCTGTGTCTGAGATTCTGGATCATCTTTACTATCATTACTCTGAATTCTTTTTCAGGTAGATTGCCTATTTCCTCTTCATTTATTTGGTCTTGTAGGTTTTTACCTTGCTCCTTCATCTGTGACATATTTTTTTGCTATCTCTTCTTTTTTTTCATGAGTGGGATTTTGTTCCTGTCTTACTGGCTGTTTGGCCTGAGGCTTCCAACACTGGAGTTTGTAGGCTATTGGGTAGAGCTGGGTTTTGGTGCTGATATGAGGAACTCCCTGAGACCTCACTCTGTTGAATATTCCCTGAGGTTTTCTGCTGGTCCAGTGCTTTGGAGCTCCCACCGCAGGAGCTTTAGCCCAACCCCTGGCTCGTGAACCAAGATCCTGCAAGCTATGTGGGGCGGAAGAAAAAAAAAAGCACACAATAACAAAGTAAAAAGTAAAATTAGACTAGGAAAGTAACAGATACGTTAGAAAGAATATAAAAATAAAAATATAGATGGATCACCAATCGGAAGGTACATTAGTAACACAATAGTAAAAAAGAGGAGGAGGGAAAAGGAAAGAAACAAAAAAAAGATGGCGAAAAGGCCTTGGCTGTGGAGGGTGGGGCCTAAGCAAGGGCGAGGTTTGGGCGGTGGGCAGGGCCTGTGCTTAGGACCCACAGGGCAGGAAAAGGCCCTGGGGTCCGTGGGGGGTGGGGTTTAGGCTCAAGGAACAGAAGGGGCCCAGGCGTGCCCCCCACCCCTGGTCTCAGAGGGCAGGGGCCCACACCTGGGAGCCCAGCAGGCTTCTCGGGCTCGAGTGGGCGGGGCAAACGCCCTCCTCTCCTTTCCTCTCCGGTCTGGTAGGGCCCCTCCTGCCTGCCTCTCCTGATCTCCCTGGCCTCAGGGGCGCCGATCCTGTCTGGCCTCCACTTCTCCTCCCCTCTCAGTCCCCTTACATCCTACCAGTTCACTTTGGGGTTCCTCCCGTCTCCTTGGGTGTTAGAATTTGTCCCCACCGGCCGGCAGGCGCCCTAGTTGTGGGGAGACACTAACTCTGCGTCCCCACGCCGCCATCTTGACTCCGCCTCCTATGTGTGTATTCTGACTGCTCTACTGATCTGCTGTTCCCCCGCCTCCCTCTCCTTGGGCCTCCCTGTTTCCTGAGACACAGCAATATTGAAATTAGGTCAGTTAATAACCCTACAGTGGCCTCTAAGTGTTCAAGTGAAAGGAAGAGTCGCATGTCTCTTGCTTTAAATCAAAAGCTAGAAATGATTAAGCTTAATTATTAAGGCATGTCGAAAACCGAGACAGGCAGAAAGCTAGGCCGTTTACACCAGTCAGCCAAGTTGTAAATGCAGAGGATTGAAGATGTGACTGAATTTCTGCAATCTCACGATTAAACTTGAATGGATGAGGAGTTCCTTCTTATGGATGAGCAAAGAATGTTTTCTGGAGATGGAATCTACTCCTGGTAAAGATGCTGTGAAGCTTGTTGAAATGACAGCAACGAGTTAGAATATTACATAAACTGAGTTGATAAAGCAGCAGCGTTTGAGAGAATTGACTCCAATTTTGAAAGTATTCCCACCGTGAGTAAAATGCTATCAAACAGCATTGCATGCTACAGAGAAGTCGTTCATGAAAGGAACGGTCAATCGATGTGGCAAACTTCATTGTTGTCTTATTTTAAGAAATTGCCACAGGGGATTCCCCGGCAGTCCAGTGGTGAAGACCCTGCGCTTTCATTGCCTAGGGCGCGGCCTCGATCCCTGGTCAGAGAACTAAGATCCCACAAGCCGCATGGTGAGGTCAAAAAAAAAAGAAACTGCCACAGCCACCCCACCCTTCACCATCCACCACCTGATCAGTCAGCAGCCATCAACCTTGAGGTGAGAACCTCCACCAGTAAACAGCTCACTGAAGGCTCAGATGATGGGTAAGCATTTTTTTACCAATAAGGTTTTTTTTTTTTTTTTTTTTTTTTCCGGTACGCGGGCCTCTCACTGTTGTGGCCTCTCCCGTTGTGGAGCACAGGCTCTGGACACGCAGGCTCAGTGGACATGGCTCACGGGCCCAGCTGCTCCGCGGCATGTGGGATCTTCTGGGACCGGGGCATGAACCCGTGTCCCCTGCATCGGCAGGCGGACTCTCAACCACTGCACCACCAAGGAAGCCCGCAATAAGGTACTTTTAAATTAAGGTATGTACATTTTTTTTTTTTAGGCATGGTGCTATTGCATACTTAATACACTACAGTATAGTGTAGGTATAACTTTTATATACACTGTAAACCAAAAAATTCACATGACTCACTTTATTGCAGTATTAGCTTCATTGCGGTGGTCTGCAGCTGAACCCACAGTATCTCTGAGGTATGCCTGTAATTGACCAAAGACACCCACATAAGCAATACATATATATGTCAGTCAGAAGGGCTCAACAGCATAAATGTAAAAGGGCTCAATAGAGATAACCTTTTCTTTTAATACATAGGTGAAAATCATCCACAAGTGTAACTGCACATGCTGGATTAATGAAAATTTTACTTTAAAAAAAACCTTTAGGGCTTCCCTGGTGGCGCAGTGGTTGAGAGTCCGCCTGCCATTGCAGGGGACACGGGTTCGTGCCCCAGTCTGGGAAGATCCCACATGCCGTGGAGTGGCTGGGCCCGTGAGCCATGGCCGCTGAGCCTGCGTGTCCAGAGCCAGTGCTCCGCAACGGGAGAGGCCACAACAGTGAGAGGCACGCGTACTGCAAAAGAAAAAAAAAAAAACTTTATTGGGGCTTCCCTGGTGGTCCAGTGGTTAAGAATCTGCTTTCTAATGCAGGAGGCCTGGGTTCGATCCCTGGTCAGGGAATTAAGATCCCACATGCCGCAGGGCAACTAAGCCTGTGCGCCGCAACTACTGAGCCTGAGTGCTCTGGAGCCTGCAAACCATAACTACAGAGCTCAGGCGCTCTGGAGCCCGTGTGCCACAACTAGAGAGCCTGAGCACCGCAACAAAGAGCCCTTGTGCTCTGGAGCCCAGTGCCACAACTAGCAAGAAGCCTGTGTGCCACAGCGAAGAGCCCACGTGCCGCAGCTAAGGCCCGATGCAGCCAAAATAAATAAACAAATAAAATAAATTTAAAAAAAATTTAAAAAAACTTTATTATCGGGAATTCCCTGACTGTCCAGTGGCTAGGACTCGGTGCTTTCATTGCCAAGGGTCTGGGTTCAATCCCTGGTTGGGGAACTAAGATCCCATAAACCATGCCACATGGCCAAAACAGACAAACTTTATTATCTGAAGAAGTACGGAATACATGTTTTGGTTTAATTAACCTTTTTCTTTGGTAAGATACATTTCTATAAATTATGTGACATCATCTGGATTTCATGGAGTCTTGGTATGTTAAGTGGAAGTTTTGATGGATTATGGTAGTTAAGTAGGAAATTAGCAACTTCCCTGGTGGCGCAGTGGTTAAGAATCCACCTGACAATGAAGAGGACTTGGGTTTGAGCCCTGGTCCAGAAGGATCCCACATGCCACAGAGCAACTAAGCCCATGTGCCACAACCACTGAGCCTGCGCTCTAGAGCCTGCACACCACAACTACTGAGCCCACGTACCACAACTACTGAAGCCTGCATGCCCAGAGCCCATGCTCACAACAAGAGAAGCCACCGCAATGAGAAGCCCGCGTACCACAACCAAGAGTAGCTACCGCTCGCCACAACTAGAGGAAGCCTGTGTGCAGCCACGAAGACCCAACACAGCCAAAAGTAAATAAATAAATTTGTTAAAAAAAAAAAAAAAAGTAGGAAATTAGCCAGTGTAGAGTATGTTTTGTTTTGTCTGCTTAGGAAAAAACCCCCCAAAGCAACAACAAAAACCCTCATTAGTATGGAAAGTTTGAAACATACATGAAAGAGGATAGTATAATGGATCCACGTGTGCCCATTAACTATCAGCTTACTGCCATATTATTTTATCTTCACCCTCCTCCCTCCTTACTCCTACCTACCACTACAGAATTATTTTGAAACAAATGCCAGATTTTGTCATTTCAACCATAATCTTTTAGAATGTTTCTCTAAAGGTAAGTACTCTTTTATGTACACTTCAATGAAATGAGTTTTGGTTTTCTATTTAATCTTCAGGTCCCAGGTACAAACAATTTATGTAATGAATAAACAATATGAAATGTTTCATTAACCAAATGCAATAATTAAGTCAAGAAGTAAATCTTGTGTGTGCTTTTAACATTTTGAAAGTTAAATTGACATAGATTTTAAAGATGTGACTAATTTTTTTTGGGGGGGTGCTGTGCCACGTGGCATGGGGGATCTTAGTTTCCTGACCAGGGATTGAACCCATGCCCCCTGCAGTGGAAGTGCAGAGTCCTAACCACTGGACCACCAGGGAATTCCCAAGATGTAACTAATTATTAAAAGCATCAATGTTATTCTAGTTTAGAAATTTAGATTTTTTTTTTGCTGGTCTTTTTCTACTTTTTTTTATTGAGATATAGTTGAGTTACAATATTGTATAACTTTCAGGTGTACAACATAGTGAATCACATTTTTTAAAGATTATGCTTCACTTATAGTTATTATGAAATATTGTCTGTATTCCCTGAGCTGTAAAATAAAAGGCCCTTTCTTTTAACATCTTGTTATAAGTAAGCTGTCACTAGGGCCACTTACTTATATTAGTTAACTATTGCTAAGGAACAAATTATCCTAAAATTTAGTGCTGAACAGAAATGTGTATTATCTTGCATACTTTCTGAGGGTCAGGAATCTAGGAGCAGCTTAACTGGGTGCTTCTGGCTCAGAGTCTCTCTCTTATAAGGTTTCAGTCAAGCTGTTGGCAGGGACTGCAGTCACCCCAGGGCCCTGCCCAGCTGTGGCTGAAGAATCTGCTTCTACACTCATTTGTGTGGCTGTTAGCAGGCCTCTGTTTCTCACCACTTGGGCCTCTCTATAGGCTGCCTCTTTGTCCTAATTACGTGGCTGCTGGCTTCCTTCAGAGCAAATGATGAGAGAGACATACAGACAGACACAGACAGACAGATGGAGAGAGGGGCCCATGATGGAATCTGTGGTTTTTTTTTATAACCTTATCTCAGAAGTGGCATACCATCGTTTCTGCCTTATGCTGTTGGAGCCACAGTCCAACCCTATTTCACTGTGAGAGGGAGTTCCTCAGGGTTGTCGATGTCAGGAGGCAGGGGTCATTGAGCCATCTTGCGGGCTGGCTACCACAATGATTTTGGCAATATTAAAGCTTTTAAATCTCTGATTTAGGACTTAAAACCTTCAGCAGTGATTTTAAATAGATTATGTCAAAGCTGTACTAGTGGGCAGGATTTGAAGCAATCTGCATTTGAAAGAAATAATACCGATCTGCTCTTTTAGAGAGGCAGTAGCAGAGTTTGAGTGTAGGCTCTGACGCAGACTGACGCTTTGGGCAAGTTACTTAAATTCCCTTTACCTAATGATAATAGTACTCTAGCTCCTCTTGGGATTTGTTGATCAAATCCTACTATGCCTGGCGCATAGTAGGCGCTTACATGTTATTTGTAATTTTAATTTTTATTGTTAAAAGAACTTGAGTGAACTCAGCTGCTTTTGTCTCTGGAATATAGGGTACAGTGTTGGAAGATGAGTCTGGAGAGGTAGGCGGGGACCAGTGTGCTCTGGGAAGGATGAGCTTTCCCCTCTGTCAGCTAAGCAGAGTTGATTTGTACTTATGTTTGATAACCCTTGGCAGTTAGTGTTTATTTTAAACTACTTTGTTTACGAAAGAGTGGTTAGGCTTTTGTAGCACTTCCTTTGTCCATTTTTGCTTCCGCAGTAACACCTAGCTAGACTCATGCTTTGGCCTCAGCAGTACATGGCACACAGGTGTTCTTTTCTTTTCTTTAAAAATTAAAAACAAAAAACAGTCCCACTTTGAAAGAGAAATGATGGTGGTATTGCTCTTTAAAAAAGAAAAGAAAAAGGACAATGAAAAAAAAGAATGAAAAGGGTGGTAGTAGAAGGGAACTGAAAAGTGCTTGATAGATTATGTAAGGAAGCATTTGGCTTTGGTCAGAAATTTAGTAGTTAGCCAGCTGCAAGCGAACCCATCTGGCACCCTTTTTCATTATTCTTCTGAAATATTCATGGGCTCCAACAGTCCCTGCCTTGTTTCCATTAGTCTCACATATTCTCAGTTTTGGTAGCCAGTCTGGAGTTGCAGTGGGTTGCCCTTGTTTTCTTTCTTTGTTGTTGTGGATGTAATCAATAAAGAATAGACACTCAAGGAAAAGTTTGTGTATACTCAAATTCTCTTGAAAAATAAACTGTGAAACAAATTAAATAATGTCAGATTTGAATAAAGTAACCACTATAGTTCATTATGCGTAAAAGTACGTATGATACTCTAAGCATGTCTGAATTATGAATCTCTTTTGATCTTTAAAGAGTACCCTTCATTTTCATAAAAGAAATTTTATTTTTGATTTAAAGAGCATATGATTAGTAAACTTAAAAAAATTTGTTTGTTAAAGACATTTGCATGTTTCTTATTTCTTAGAGATCTCTTGAAGTCATTCAGAATGTAGATCAAGAGAGAGCATAAGGAATCCTTTTATGTTTTAAGATTAGCTTTATTGAATTATAGTTGATTTATAATATTAATTTCAGGTATACAACATAGTGATTCAGTATTTTTATAGATTATACTCCATTTAAGTAATGGCTGTATTTCCCTCTCCTGTACACTATATCTTTGTTGTTTATGTATTTTATACATAGTAGCTTGTATCTCTTAATCCCATACCCCTAACTTGTCCCTCCCCCTCCCCTCTCCCCACTGGTAACTGCTAGTTAGTTCTCTGTGTCTGTCTCTTTCTGTTTTGCTGTATATATTTGTTTTAGTTTTTAGATTTCCACATGTGAGATAACGTAGATTGTCTTTCTCTGACTTATTTCACTAAACATAATACTCTCAAGGTCCATCTATATTGTTGTTGCAAACGTCAGGATTTCATTCTTTCTTATGGCTGAGTAATATTCCATAGTGTGTGTGTGTGTGTGTGTGTGTGTGTGTGTGTGTGTGTGTGTGTGACATCATCTTTATCCATTCATCTGTTGATGGACACTTAGGTTGCTTCCATATCTTGCCTATTATAAACAATGCTGCTGTGAACATTGGAGTCCATGTATCTTTCTGAATTAGTGTTTTCATTTTTTTCAACTATATACTCAAGAGTGGAATTGCTGGATCATATGGTAGTCCTATTTTTAATTTTTTGAGGAACCTCCATATTGTTTTCCACAGTGGCTGCATCAGTTTACATTCCCACCAGCAGTGCACAAGGATTCCCCTTTTCTCTACATCCTTGTTATTTCTTGTCTTTTTTTTTTTGCGGTACGTGGGCCTCTCACTCTTGTGGCCTCTCCTGTTGCGGAGCACAGGCTCCGGACGCACAGGCTCAGTGGCCATGGCTCACGGGCCCAGCCGCTCCGCGGTATGTGGAATCTTCCCGGACCGGGGCACGAACCCGTGTCCCCTGCATCGGAAGGCGGACTCTCAACCACAGTGCTACCAGGGAAGCCCTATTTCTTGTCTTTTTGATGATAGCCATTCTGACAGCTGTGAGGTGATATCTCATTGTGGTTTTGATTTGCATTTCCCTGATGATTAGTGATGTTAAGCATCTTTTCCTTTGCCTCTTGGCTATAAATATATCTTCTTTGGAAAAACGTCAATTCAGAGCTTCTGCCCATTTTTTAATTGGGTTGTTTGGGTCTTTTTGATATTGGGTAGTATGAGCTGTTTATATATTTTGGATATTAACCCCTTATCAGTCATTCAGTAGGTTGTTTAACTTCTTTTACCCCAGATCATTGATACTAGAATTATTAGCTAACATTCCCAAAAAAAGTTCTGAAAATTGGTCTTATAAATTACTCTCTAAGCTCATGAAAATGCTTTTTTCACTCATCTAGTTATTCCTACTTCTTTTTTTTCGTTGCTGTTATTTGTTTGATCTCAAACTCCCTTGATGTGGGCTTTAATGGAGGGACATCCTGGCACTTTGGAGGCGATACTGTTGTCTTAAGAGGGATGCCTTGTGAGAAGCTTAAAGAGCCCCCTTACCCAGTGCTTCTTTTTTAAATTTTTTTGTTGTTGTTTTCAATTTTATTTTTTCTTTTTACTTTTGGACTCCCTTCATCAATTTCTCTAACTCCACCTCCCACCTCTGGCAACCACCAATCTGTTCTCTGTTTCAATGAACTTGGTTTTTTATATATATAAAACTATACGTATATATATATGTGTAGTTTTTAGATTCTGCATATAAAAGAGATCATACGGTATTTGTCTTTCTCTGACTGACGTATTTCATTTAGCATAATGCCCTCGAGGTCCATCCATGTTGTCATAAATGGCAAGATTTCATACTTTTCTTATGGCTGAATAATATCCCATTATGTATATATGTATCTCACAATTTCTTTATCCATTTATCCATTAATGGACACTTTGGTTGTTTCCATATGTTGGCTATTGTAAACAATGCCACAATTAATATTGGGGTGCATATATCTTTTCAAGTTAGTGTTTTAATTTTCTTCAGATAAATACCCAGAAGTGGAATTGCTGTATCATATTGTAGTTCTATTTTTACTTTATTGAGGAGCCTCCATACTGTTTTCCATAGTACCTGTACCAATTTAAATTCCTACCAGCAGTGCACGTGGGTTCCCTTTTTTTTCGGCCCTGCTGCGTGGCTTATGGGATTTTAGTTCCCCGACCAGCAATTGAACCCAGACCCTTGGCAGTGAGAGTGCACAGTCCTTACGACTGGACCACCAGGGAATCCACGAGGGTCCCCTTTTCTTCACATCCTTGCCAGTACTTGTTATTTATGTTCTTTTTGATGATAACCATTCTGACAGGTGTGAGGTGATGTCTCATTGCGGTTTTCGTTTGTGTTTCCCTGATGATTAATGATGTTGAGCATCTTTTCATGTACCTGCTGGCCATCTGTGTGTCTTTGGGAAAATGTCAATTCAGATCTTCTCCCCATTTTTAAATTGGATTGTTTGGGGTTTTGTTTTGTTTTTGTTTTTGTTTTGGCTACTGTAAGAGTTCTTTATATATTTTGGCTATTAACCCCTTACCAGATACATGATTTGCAAATATTTTCTCCCATTCAGTAGCTTGCCTTTTCATTTTGTTGGTGGTTTCCTTTCCTGTGCAGAAGCTTTTTAGTATGATATAGTCCCACTTATTTATTTTTGTTGCTTTTTCTCTTGGTGTAAGATTCAAAAAATCATCGCCAAGACCTATGTCAAGGAGCTTACTGCCTATATTTTCTTTTGGGAGTTTTATGGTTTCAGATCTAACATTCAAGTCTTTACTCCATTTGAGTTAATTTTTGTGTATGGTGTAAGATAGTGGTTGAATTTTATTCTTTGGCATGTGGCTGTCCAGTTTTCCCATCATGATTTGTTGAAGAGACTGTCCTTTCCCCATTGTATGTTCTTGGCTCCTTTGTTGTAAATTAATTGACTATTGATGTGTGGGTTTGTTTCTGCAGGCTCTACTCTGTTTCATTGATCTATGTGTCTGTTTTTGTGCCAGTCATATACTGTTTTAATTACTATAGCTTTGTAATATAGTTTGAAATCAGGGAGTGTGATGCCTCCAGCTTTGTTCTTCTTTCTCAGGATTGCTTTTGCTATTCAGATATTTTTGTGGTTCCTTGCAAATTTTGGGATTATTTGTTGTTTCTTTGAAAAATGTCATTGGAGTTTTGATAGAGATTGCACTGAATTTGTAGATTGCATTGGGTAGTAATCACATTTTAACAATCTTGATTCTTCCAGTCCATGAGTGTGGAATATTTTTCCATTTATTTGTGTCATCATTTTTTTTTTTTCATTAATGTCTTGAAGTTTTTGATATCCAAGTCTTTCTCTTCTTTGGTTAAATTTATTCCTAAATATTTATTCTTTTTGATGCAGTTGTAAACAGTATTGTTTTCTTTATTTCTCTCTCTGATAGTTTGTTATTAGTGTACAGAATTGCAACAGATTTTTGTGTATTGATTTTATATCCTACAACTTTACTGAATTTGTTTATTCTAACAGAAGTTTGATAGCTTCTTCAGGGATTTCTATACATACCTACTTCTTTTTTTTTTTTCCTACTTCTTTTTTTAAGAAGAAACTTTTCCACTATTTAGGAATGTCTTCAATGGCCAAATATGACTTTCTTCTGTTAGCTCCCTGTTTTACATGGGAAGAAAACCCTTGTATATATTTTTAAAGAGGTTAGCAGTTTTTATTCATACCAACTGCTGAGATTTTACCTAGTTGAGTGATGGATTAAGATTTTAAAAACAGTGGGGTCAGTCTTTTCATTTTTGTAGGTTAACATTGTGAAGGCAGTGTTAAAAAAAAGTAGGGGCTGTTTGTGTCACAAATTTGTATGATACAGATTTTAATGTTTGTCTGATCTTCCTTTGGTTTCTCTTCTTTTAGCTTTGGCTTCTTTGTCTGCTCTCGTCTTGCAAGATGAAGAAACATAATGGCTTCAATGCTTCTCAGAAACCTGGCTGGCTTTATTGGTCAATAGGACCCATTTGCCACCTTTTAAACAAAGGATTTGAAGGCCTTGCAGGCTGCCCATCTGTCTTAGGAAGCTTTGTGTAGCTAACTTGTAAAAAGAAGTTTTACTTAGAGGCAGAAGGAAACCTTTCTACATAAGTATTTAGAATCTGTGAAAAAAAGTTTCTAGGTAAATACTTAAAGTGACTTTCAGTTTTGTGCTATATTAAAGTCACCTGATTTTGTTCCCGTGTGTTAGGAAGAGATGAGTTGGACAGAATTGGAGGTCTTGTCACTGAAGTAATTAAATTGAAGTTATTGCAGATCAGCCTTTTTAGAGTAGAAAGGACTTAGTTGCTTTTATCTATTATTTTCATTCATTTTACTTCTCTTGTAAAATTGCTGTCATTATGTAAATCATATACAACTATAAGCTATTTATTTCTTTAAAATTAAATTTGTTGGGCTTCCCTGGTGGTGCAGCAGTTAAGAATCCACCTGCCAGTGTAGGGGACACGGGTTCAAGCCTTGGTCTGGGAAGATCCCACATGCCACGCAGCAACAAACTCCATGCACCACAACTACTGAGCCCACATGCCACAACTACTGAAGACCACACACATAGAGCCCATGCTCCACAACAATAGAAGCCACCGCAGTGAGAAGCCTGCACACCTCAATGAAGAGTAGGACCCGCTCGCTGCAACTAGAGAAAGACCACGTGCAGTATCGAAGACCCAACACAGCCAAAAATAAATAAATTTTAAAAAATTAAATTTGTCCTTTAGGGAGTAATTCTGTAGTATAAAATGTGTAAATTCTTTACTGTAGGTACTTAATTTGCCATTTTTATTTACCAGGTAGACTTTTGGGCACCAATGAGATGGCGCTGGCCACATGTATTAACATTATTTCTAAGCTTATCTTTCTGCCCTCCAGACTTGAAGCTACTTGAGGGAAGCAGTTTAGCATAACAGTTAAGTACATGAGTCCTGGAGTTTAAAGTGCCTGAGATTAAACCCCAGCTCTGAGACTTGCTAATTTTGCCTCTTAAATTTTCTAAGTTTTAGTTTATCATCTCTAAAACAAGGATGTTTAACTCATAAAATTATTGGATTAATAAATGAGATAATATGCAGTGTCTGGCATACAATTAACAATAAATATAATCTGTTATTCACCTTTATAACCCCTGAGCATCTAGTACAGTGCCAGAATGTATACTTAATATCAATATAATTGATAAATATGCTTAAAATAAAAGCAAATGCTCATGTGTTTGATATTTGTACCTCATTTTGACTATAGTCACTACACTCAAGGCCATATCAGCTCCTATCACAGGCCTGACAAATATTAGGTACTCAATACATGTTTGAATAAATTGTTGATTTTTCACTTGTCCTTGAAATGACAAGTTTTTCTGTTTGGCATTTTATGTTATGCTAAACCAATTGGAGCTTTAGGTGTCCTTTTTGAAAGCTGAAACTATGAATTCAGGAAGTTAGATGTTGGCTAGTCAGATTTCAAAATGATGATGAGTTTTTTTGTTGTTTTTTGTTTCTAAAGCTGAGCATCTCAGGTAAGAGACAAACTGTTACAGGTATACGGAGCAGAAATTAATTTATTTGCATGTACCTGGCATTGAGATATATTTCCTTGCTGTTTCTCTTTTGCCATGTGTAGGTAAGGAAATGGTTTGCTATGCTTTAAATTGTGTTTGTTTGGTTTTTTTCCCCATGAGCCTCTTATATTAGTGTATACCAGATATATATTTGTGACTCAGGTAGGGCCTCTGTGTATAGATCCTTTTTGGTAGCAGAACTCCTCTTTTCTTTGTCCTTTGCACATAGAGTTCTTCAGGTCTCTAAACATGACTAGGGTCTTGATGAAGGGTTCCCTCTAATCTCCTGTTCCATTTTCTCTTGGGAATATACTCCCTCTAGTACTAGTACTTTCTTCCACAGTCTTTGCAAGGTGAGATGAGTTAACTGAGGGTGAATTTCTTCCTTCCTGCTTCCCTTCTTTCCTTCCTTCTGCTCTATTAAGTAGAGTGGATAGGGTAGGCCTCACTGAGAAGTGATCTTTGAACAAAGACTTGAAGGAAGTAAGGGAGTTAACCAAGTGAATGTTTGGGATAAATGCCTTCCAGGCTAAGAGAACAGGAAAAGCAAAGGCCCTCAGTGGGGTTCTGGTGGTTATCTTGTGACTTCAGGGAACCTTAAGGGGCCTGGAGGAAAGAGCAGTGGGAAGAATAACAGGAGGGGAGGGCAGAAGGGTCACACATGAAGTCAGATCCTGAAGGGCTTTGTATCATTGAAAGGGCTTTGGTTTTAACTCTAAGAGAGATGGGGAGCCATGGCAGGGTTTGAATAGAGGAGAGACCTCTGACTTAGTTTTGAAAGGATCATTCTGGCACCTGTATAAAGACGAAACTGTAGGGGTATTAGGGTAGAAGCAGGAAGATCTGTGAGGAAGCCTGCAGTGATCTAGGCAAGAGATGGTGGCAGCTCAGAACACATGGTGAGATATGTTTAGTTTCTAGATATATTTGGAAGATTGAAGCAATAGGATTTCATTACTAAATCATGGGATGTGAGAGAAGGATAGGAATCAAGAACAGTTCCAAAGGTTTTGACTTGAACAACTTGAAAAATGGAGTTGATGTAAGCTTAAATGGGGAAGACTATGGGTTGCATTGGTTGGAGGGGTGGCAGTGCAGATCAGGAATTTATTTTTGGACATGCTGAGTTTGAAATGCTTATTAGATATCTTGGTGAAGTATGTGGTTAAGTGTATGTGTTTCAAGTTAGAAAAGACTGAGCTGGAATTATAAATTATGCATGTATTTAAATCCTTGAGACTGGATAACATTACCCAAGGAGAGAACTGTAGATAGAGAAGAGGAAAAGGGCCAACGATAGCTCATGGACACTCTAGCATTAATACTGTATCTAAGAAGCACATTTAAAACATTTTTAGGGAAAAATTATGAGTGTTTTTTAAATATATATATTTTAAATTATTTATTTATTTATTTGTGGCTGTGTTGGGTCCTCGTTGCTGTGCACAGGCTTTCTCTAGTTGTGGCGAGCAGGGGCTACTCTTCGTTGCGGTGCGCGGGCTTCTCATTGCAGTGGCTTCTCTTGTTCCGGGAGCACAGGCACTAGGCGTGCAGGCTTCAGTAGTTGTGGAGCACTTCTCTTGTTCCGGGAGCACAGGCACTAGGCGTGCAGGCTTCAGTAGTTGTGGAGCACGGGCTTTAGGTGTGCGGGCTTCAGTAGTTGTGGCACGCAGGCTCAGTAGTTGCAGCTCGCGGGCTCTAGAGCGCAGGCTCAGTAGTTGTGACTCACGGGCTTAGTTGCTCTGCGGCATGTGGGATCTTCTTGGACCAGGGCTCGAACCCGTGTCCCCTGCATTGGCAGGCAGATTCTTAACCACTGTGCCACTAGGGAAGTCCCATGAGTATTTTTTTTAAAGGGTAGAATAGTAAAGGATGGTGGCTGCACTCAAGAGTATCTCTTTTCTTTTCCTTCTTTTTCCTTCTCTTAGAAAATTCTTAAAATTTTTCCTTTGGTAGTAAGCTCAAGGTCAGAGTGAACGTACAGCTCACCTTTTCCTGGTGGATTAACATCTTTTGATTGTGTTCCTTTAACTGTTTCAGTGATGTTCTAAAATCTTTGATTGAACTTCAAGTATATAATTGCTAAACAGATATTAATAAATGCTGCTTACTTTTCCATCACACTTTCATTAAGCTGAACAATGAAACAAAATATAGGCAGAATATCTTCACTGGTCTAATTGATATTATAAATTTTGAAAATGACTAGCTGTTGGACATAGTAGGGTTTAAATTTTTTTCTTGTGTTTTTATTCCTTGCTTGAGATAATGCCAAAATATTTGTGATTTGGCAACTTTGTGTGCTTAAGCAGTGTATCATAATGAACAATAGAAAATAGCTGATCTAGCTGATGGAAAATTCTTACTGATAGTTTCAATTAGTTGAATGGAGCCAATTCTGAACTGTAATGTGGCTTAGGAGACCATGTCTTTCTTTCTTCTCTCTTCCATTCTGTGTCCCAGTTCTTGAGCTTGTCTCTGAATTTGTTGAGGAAAAGTAACTTATGGAGAGTAGCTTGATGTGCCATCAGTTCATTTCCTCTACTAATGGAAGGGTTCAACTAAAATAGGTTGGAGATTGATTATTTTCCCTTCCCTCAGTAATAAGGATTATCTGTCAGTACTAGGATGGTAGAAAGTTTGCTTTTCATTTTTCACCTGTTATTAAAACTTCTGTTCTAAATAACGTATTTACCACTGAATGAAGGTGTATCTGGTGATTGAATGACTGATATTTGGAAGGACAAGTATACTTTTTTTTTCTCCACACAGATAATGCTTCAACAATGCTGATTAAGTTGGCAGTTAAGAGTCTTAAATCACTCCTAATGAGGGATGAAATTGTGTCAGTTGCATTTGTTAATAGAAATCAATATCAAACTATATTCATGAGGTTTCTAGTTTGAACAACCACAGAGTTTCAAATACTAAAATAAACCTTCAATTGCCAAATGGATGCGTAGTCGATTCTTAGTCATTAGATTGATTGGTTTTTTGGGCTTTACTACTGTAATTAAGCCAGTCCTTTAGGGGAGGGAAACAAAGGGGAGTTGATTTAGAGTACTGTGCAAAATGTGTTTTTCTCCATCAGTATGGGTATTTTTCTTGTTTTATTCATGGAGTAATGAGTTCAAAGAAGTTTTAGTAAAATGCCCAATTTTATTTGCAAAGTCAGAATAAACCTTGAAAATAAAAGCTTGTCATATTTGGATACAAACTAAAAGACTAGGGAAGGGAGTTATTTGGATCTTGCATCTAAAATTTAGAAGTTCTGGAGAATAGTGTCTGTTTGATCTTGGACATCTATAAGTCTCCATAGATCAAAGAGCTGGGGTTTGGTTTTCTTATTTTGCTGTTCCTTCAGTTTCACTGCGGTAATCTTTTTTATAATATTTATTCAATTATTTATTTGGCTGCACTGGGTCTCAGTTGTGGCATGTGGGATCTTCGTTGTGGCATGCAGGACCTTTTAGTTGTGGCATGTGGACTCTTAATTGCGGCATGCATGTGGGATCTAGTTCCCTGACCAGGGATGCAACCTGGGCCCCCTGCATTGGGAGCACAGAGTCTTAACCACTGGCCCACCAGGGAAGTCCCCTCACTGCAGTAATCTTTGTGAAGTGATATCATTGCAATTGCTTTTTGTTCCAAGCCCAGGAAAAAGGAGAAAAGGAGGGACAGGGAAGTTTAGACCCATATTGATACATCATATATGAAGAAATTTAGAACTGCCCTCTATGAGAAATTACTGAAAATAACAGTAAAACTTTGTGATATACTTCTGTGTAACTTTAGAATGGGCTCAGTGTCTGAGGATGGCAAAAGCTAGATTATCATGATAGTGAGCTGCTGAGACTAGTCTGTGTGGTTGGTTTTGTTTCGGGGGGGTGGTAGGCAAGAGCACCTTCCTGTGCTATGCTTCTGCTGTGGTTAAAGTGGTGAGCTTCTCTGTGGTGTAACAGGTTGCTCACTGTTGCCACCCTTCAGCTCTTTTACTCATTTCTCCTCTTCCCTACTCTCCAAAAGACCTGAAGTGTAGTAGGCAGGTGGGGAGGGCTTTTTGCTTTTATTATTTTTTTTCCATTGTTAAGCTTCTTTATTCACTCTAAGCCTTGAATTTGTACTTCTACTTTTTGCCTTTAAAAAAAATGAATATAATTGTATTTTTAAACTGATTGTAAATATACATGATTTTATAGAAAATTCAAGCAGTACAGGGAAATATAAAGGAAGTAAAAATGAACAGCAGCCCAACTGTTGAGAGGTAACTACTGATATATTTTATTGGACATCATATTTCTACTCTCTATAGGTGAAGATACAACATATAATAAGTAATTTATTTGTTTATTTAATAGTAACTTTAATATATATGACTTAAGTGTTTTATTTAATATATTTTCATAATCATAATATGATTTCGTTGTATAAAACACTATCTTAATCTTTTCAAACTGAATAATATATTTTGGAGATGATTTCATTTTAGAGCTGCATTATCCTTTTAAGAATAGAATATCATGTACTTTATGATGCACTTATTTATTTACATATTGTCTTCCAATAGGTTCTTGGGTTGTTTTGAATTTTTTATTTATAAACAGTATTGCACAAAACTTCCTAGTAGGAAAATCTTTGCCCAGATTTTAAATTATTTCTTTAGGTCATATTCCTAAGGGGGAAGCTACTGGATCCAGTGGCATATATATTTTATTTTTTAATGCATATTGCCAAACTGCCCTCCGTAAGGGCTGTACCGGTTTACTCTACCAGTATTTTTTTTTTTTTTTTTTGTGGTACGCGGGCCTCTCACTGTTGTGGCCTCTCCCGTTGCGGAGCACAGGCTCCGGATGCGCAGGCTCAGGGGTCATGGTTTACGGGCCCAGCCGCTCCGCGGCATGTGGGATCTTCCCGGACCGGGGCACGAACCCGCGTCCCCTGCATCGGCAGGCGGACTCTCAACCACTGCGCCACCAGGGAAGCCCTTGACATTTTTTTTTAAATCCTCCATTATTTATTTTGATAAGAAAAGACACTCCAGTGAAAATTTCAGAATCTTTTTATTCTATAGAAAATAGCTTTCTTCCTGTAAAAGCCTCTGGAATTTCCAGGTGTTGTAAAGTTCTCTTTTGAAAATTGAGTGTCCTCTTCCAGAAACCCATGTGACAAAAATTTCTTTTTCTAAAAAAATACATAGGGGCTTCCCTCGTGGCACAGTGGTTAAGAATCCACCTGAAGATGCAGGGGACACGGGTTTGGGCCCTGGTCTGGGAAGATCCAACATGCCGTGGAGCAACTAACTCCGTGCGCCACAACTACTGAGCCTGTGCTCTAGAGCCCGTGAGCCACAGCTAATGAGCCCACATGCCATAACTACTGAAGCCTGTGTGCCTAGAGCCCATGCTCTGCAACAAGAGAAGCCACCACAATGAGAAGCCCGTACACCGCAATGAAGAGTAGTTCCCGCTCACCACAACTAGAGAAAGCGTGCAGCAACAAAGACCCAACGCAGCCAAAATAAAAATAAATTTAAAAAAATACATAGGTACCATAATTAAAGTAACATTTGCCTTTTAAAATAATTTTTAAAATCTTAGGTTTTATTCACAACTTTAAAAATTATAATTTCTTTTCTTAGAATTAAGAAAAAAAGACAGTGCCTTTTTAGTGTAACAAGGAGACTTGGTTATCACTGCTGATGCGAGTAGATGGTACATTTTAACTCATTTCTGAACTTTCTTACTGAAGCCATAATTAGAAAATGAGCTTGGCTTTCAGTACTGTGCTTATTGATCCTATGCTGCAAGGCCCAAGTTTTCATTTGCACGCAGTAATATATTCTGTGTGTAAGGAAACTATAGTACTCACCATTGAAAAAATACCTAGCAATAAATTAATTAAATTGGTCCCCTTGAGGGCACTCTTGCTGAAAAGGTCCATCCTTTTACCCAAAGAAGGAAAAGGTTTGATTAATTTACAGATTCTGCTCCAGCATATTATATATTATTTGGGAAGATATCAGGCTCTCATGAATTTAAAAAATTATCCTATGGGAAATTCACTTACCTGTTTATTGAATTAGTTTCCAGAAGGATGTGAAAGCCTCAGGTCTTGTGATGGGAGGCAGGTTTGCTGAGAGACAGCATGTCATGTAAGGAAAAAACCTGGTCTCAGAGTCAGATATTCTGGGTTTTATTCCTGTTGGGAGACTCACTTGACCTCTCTCGGCCTCAGTTTTCTCAACTGAGCACAGTTGGTTCAGCCGTGCTTCGCGGAGCTGAATGAGCATGTCAGTCACTGGGGGGCAGAGTCTGGTTCAGTAGGTCTGGGCTGGGCCTGAGGTTCTGCATTTTGAACAAGCTCCTGGGTAATAGCAATGCTGCTGGCCCAAATATCACAATTTGAATAGCAAGGAAATAGATGATATCTGTGTTTTCTTCTAGCTCCAAAAGACTGATTCTAACTTAAGCTGTAGTAGACATTGTTTAATATCTTAACATTTTAAATAAATATTTTTTTGGCCACCTTGCGGCATGCAGGATCTTAATTTCCCGACCAGGAATCAGACCCGCGTCCCCTGCAGTGGAAGCATGGAGTCTTAACCCCTGGACTGCCAGGGAAGTTTCCATTTAAATTTTTTTTTTTTGCGGTACGCCAGCCTCTCACTGTTGTGGCCTCTCCCGTTGCGGAGCACAGGCTCCGGACGCGCAGGCTCAGCGGCCATGGCTCACGGGCCCAGCCGCTCCGCGGCATGTGGCATCTTCCCGGACAAGGGCACGAACCCGTGTCCCCTGCATCAGCAGGTGGACTCCCAACAACTGCGCTCCAGGGAAGCCCCATTTTAAATATTTTTAATCATATTAGGTTTAAGTGAAAGAAGACAAGTGTCTTTACAACTTTTAAGTTTGCTAGCAAGAGACTTTCTTCTGATCATGTCCAAGATTTGTTTTAAAGTATCCCACTCCCTCCCTTAAAAAAGTTGCGGGGGGGGGAATAGATAAAACAAGAATAACAAAATATTGGTAATTGTTGAAGCTGGATGACGGGTACATAGAGGTTAATTATACTTTTCCCTTATTCTCTGTCCTTAGGTGAAAGTTTGAAAATTTATTTTAAACAAAGAAAGAAAAGTAAAGCACAAACAAAACTAAATGTGAATTTGCCAGGATCACAGACTGATGATATATATACATATCTATATCTGTCTAGCTTTAGGCACCATTTCTCAGTACTAACTTGCCTAATAGGAAGCAATGTGGCAGTGACCTGAGAGAGTCTTTGAAGGAAAAAAGCACAGTGGCTAATGAAGCACATTTGCTGGAAGGAGATAAACTCAGAGCTGCCATTCTCCATGTGCCAATCTTAGGCTGTTTTTTTCTGTTAAACATTGCAGATGTGTCTCTGCCAACTAAACCTGAATGTGTTAATGTGATATTTTTGGAAATTCACTTTGCAAACTGTGAACTCAACATACATTTTGGTTGCTGTTGTTGAATGTATCAATCAAATATCGCCATTTTTCAAAATAGGACAAAGATACTTAAATTAGTGTACAGGAAATACACATTCAACAATGTTTTCTGCTATTCCAGGGGCTTTTAGATGTGGGGTTATGTTGCTTTTATTATTTTTATTTATTTATTTATTTTGTATAAACAATGTTTTAAGAAATTTTTTTAAATAAATTTATTTATTTTTGGCTGCATTGGATCTTCATTGCTGTGCGTGGGCTTTCTCTAGTTGTGGCTGGCGGGGGCTACTCTTCACTGCAGTGCATGGGCTTCTCATTGCAGTGGCTTCTCATTGCAGAGCACAGGCTCTAGGTGCACAGGCTTCAGTAGTTGTGGCGCGTGGGCTCAGTAGTTGTGGCTCGCAGGCTTAGTTGCTCCGTGGCATGTGGGATCTTCCCGGACCAGGGATCACACCTGTGTCCCCTGCATTGGCAGGTGGATTCTTAACCACTGCACCACCATGGAAGCCCAATGTTGCTTTTAAATCTAGAGGGATTTTACACTCTGAGCAGAAAATCTTGATTCCCACTAAATATGTATTTTTCAGGGAGGAGTTGAAAACAAAATGGAGAAAAAATATAAGAGAGCTTTGTTTTGGTAAGGTTTCGGGAAAATGATCAGAAAATAGTTATAGGATGACACCCTGTTTAGGAAATAACATTTTGATATGGGATAAACAAATATACTCTAATATAAAGCTAACTATCTAGTTATTTTGTAGGTCATATATATAGTTTATAATTTGAGAATAAATATTTAAAAAGCACAAATTAATTCTAAGTTAATAACAAAAACTAGAAAATAAAAATACTTTAGAAGTGTAAACCCCAGCCACAATGATTGTTAATATTTCATTGTATTTCCTTTCTCTTTTTAATGTGACTTTATATAGTTTTTCTCCTACCTTATATATCCTTTTATCCTCTTCTTTCACTGACTATTGTAAAATATGCACTTTTCATTATTATTCAGTCTTTTATAAATATAACTGTAAGGTCGGATCTTAACAAATGGCACCGCGAAACAGAGCAAAGCTTCAAGTGAGCTTTATTAGGGAGCGCTCCCGGGCGAGGTTCACTGGTCCGAGAGAAAGGGGCCAGAGAAGTTGCACCCGGGCGAGGGTTGGGCAAGATTTTTTTTGTGTGTGTGGTACGTGGGCCTCTCACCGTTGTGGCCTCTTCCGTTGCGGAGCACAGGCTCCAGACGCGCAGGCTCAGCGGCCATGGCTCACGGGCCTAGCCGCTCCGCGGCATGTGGGATCTTCCCGGACCGGGGCATGAACCCATGTCCCCTGCATCGGCAGGCGGACTCTCAACCACTGCGCCACCAGGCAAGCCCAGGCAAGATTTTATAGGGGAAGAAGGGAAAGGGGTGTGGTGAATCTGGGAGGGCGCAGGGTATTCCTTATTTGGTGGTCTTTTCGGGTATCCTGGGGGACCGTTAGTCCCGCCCCTCGAAAGGCGGGAAGGCTGGGCCGGGTGCAAAGTCCCCAGGTCAGTTCCTGGAACTGGTTGGTCCGTAGAGTTTCGGTCTGATGCAACCTGTGAATCTGATTGTGTTCCCCTGCCTCGGGCCAGTTGGCCTTACAATAACCTGAGTAAAGTAATTCTCTTTCAGGTCAGAGTGAAGACCTTCATGGCCCCCAAATGGGTAGCTTAGAAGTATCTTTCTACTTTGATTTATTTTTAGGCTAGGTCTAGGTTGTTTATTATGATGAGGGAAATGGGCATAGGAAGTCATTTTCTGTTGGAGAGATCAAGGCAGTTGCGGGGTCCATTCGATATTTGAGTTTTGAACCGAAAGAGATTCTTATAATTCATCCTGGAAAGAATGTAATCCCAGGTTGAACAGAGCCACACTAGACCTTTGGTCCAGACCAGTGACAGCTCTGATGCCAGGATTCAGGACTTGGAAGGCTCTTCTTGGGGAAGTCACACTTCTGAATCAAACCCCAAAGTGAACTTTTGGGAATAATTAGGATGCGATACAGGTATTTTTTTGTCGGCCCAGGGAGTTCAAGCCTCAGCAAAGGACAAAACAAAATAAAAGATATGTATACACATACATGGATTAAGTGAGCTAATACAAATAAAGTGCTAAGAACAATTCTTACCACTTAGTTAGAATATAAATGTTAGGTATTGTGTAAAGAATTATGTTTAATGTTAAAAGTAGTTACACACTTTAGGGCTTCCCTGGTGGCATAGTGGTTGAGAGTCCGCCTGCCGATGCAGGGGACACGGGTTCGTGCCCCAGTCCGGGAAGATCCCTCGTGCCGCTGAGCGGCTGGGCCTGTGAGCCATGGCCGCTGAGCCTGCACGTCTGGAGCCTGTGCTCTGCAACGGAAGAGGCCACAACAGTGAGCGGCCCCCATACCGCAAAAAAAAAAAAGTAGTTACACACTTTTTAACAAGTGTGAATTTCTTTGAATACTGAATAAACTGAACCAAGTTGAAAATAATGATTAAGCCTGTTTCTGCCTCTTCTTCTCTTTCATGTTTTACCCATTTTACTGAGGACCTTCCTCGGTTTTACCTGTTTCTCTAATTTAAAAACCTTTTTTAGATGCCTGAAGTAAAATGGGAGATAAATCTTGGCTGATTATTAGAAGCAGGGGGAATTAGCTAATAATTTCACTGGTAATTGAGAACAGGAATTTAAATGTAAGGTCTTAGGCTTATGTTCCTTTAAGATTTAAAGTTTTCAGAAGTAAATGTACTTGTTCTGTTAAGGAATTTCTTTGGAGCATGTTTTCATAAGAAAATTTTCATGGTGTCTGAACATGACTTGAACTTGGCAGATTTCCCTTATCATCAATACTTGCTTTTAAAGATGTGAAAGTGTGTATTCTATTTTTAAAATCCAATAAATTTTTAATTTTGACACATTCAGTTTGTGCTTCGATTTTCAGATCTCTAGCAATGTTAATTTTCAAGCCTGAAGGTTTAAACTATGTTGAGATCATGGATCCCATTGAAAATGTAATAAAATGTTTGAATCTTCTTTGTAGAAAAATGTATGTACATTCAAAATGTTGTATACAGTGTGAGATTTTTCATGAATATCCTGAAACAAAAATCCACATACTGTTTTTAAACTGTTGCACCTCCTAAGTTAAAAAACAAAATTAAATTAAATTAAATTAAATTAAAAAACAAGGTTCCTTCTACCAGGGGGAAAAAAACCAAAACTGTTGCTCCTCCTTAGATATGTTACTAGTCTGTTTCCATTTAGTTAATGTCTCATTGTATTAAATTTCATTAAAATTGAACTACAGTGCTATAGTGTTTAGTTTGCATAACACAAAAGTTCTAGATTGTCTCTTTGGAAGCAATAATAAAATAGAGGAGGGGCGGGACTTCCCTGGTGGCACAGTGGATAAAAGACTCCGCACTCTCAATGCAGGGGCCCAGGTTCAATCCCTGGTCAGGGAACTAGATCCCACATGCATGCTGCAACTAAGAGTTGGTATGCCACAACTAAGAAGCCCATGTGCCACAACTAAGGAGCTGCCTGCTGTATCTAAGACCCGGTGCAACCAAATATATAAATAAATATTTTTAAAGAAAATAAAGGAAGGGGAGTTGTGCTAAATGGATTTTTTGGAGGGTGCAGAATTCAAAGCAATGACTACTGATAAGGCAAATATAGCTATCCCTGTTTTATATACTTTATATATTTGTATATACTTTGTCTTTTAAAAATGTAGTATAAGAGATTCTTAAAAAAAATTGTCATCATTTTGTGTTGGGCATTTTTTTAAAAGGTATTCTCTTGAGTGATGGATGTTTTAATTCTTTTCGTAGGACTTGGAATGCTATATACCAGTATATATTGTAAAATTCGGGGGAACCAGAAAATCTTTCAAGACATTTAAGTAGTCTGGGCTTCCTTCAGTGGATCAGTTTCCTTGAAGAAATGCTGATAGCTCTGAGGTTATAAAATTTTTTTTGGTTCTTTTCTGCCCTGATGTGTACCACTTTGTAATTTTGTAGGTTGCTGCAACTGTCTCCTTTGGTGATCTAGTCCAATATCATGACTTCAGTATAATCTTATATTAACACTCTACTGATTAAGTGTTAAATTTATATCTCTAGCTTAGAGTTTTCTCCTGAAATCCAGACTTTTATCTAACTGCCTTCTTAACATCTCTGTTTTGAATTAATATCTCAAAATTAGTATGTCCAAAACTGGAATTCTATTATTTCCTATAAAAAGTATTCTTCCCCTTCTCAGTTGATGGTACGTCAGTCTCAAAGCCTTGGAGTCATTCCTGATTCCTCTCTTTCTCTCACACTTCACACTCTGTTTAGTCTATCAGTAATTACTGCCTCAACCTTCAAATTATATCCAGACGCCAGCCACATCTCACCAACTCCACTGCTACCACCCTGGTTAGAGTTACTATCATCTTTTGCCTAGATTACAGCTTCTGCAGTCTTCTGCTTCTTCCTGTGCCCCCTCTAGTGTATACTGAAATTTTTTTTTCCTGCAGATTCTTATTTTGAAAAATATCAAATCTATAGAAGAGTTGAAAGAATAGTATAATAACCCATAAACACTTCCTGCTAGATTCACCTGTTGTTAACATTTTGCTACATTTGTAAGTTATCTAGTGAGTGTTCTTTCTCTATATATGTGTATTTGTTTTTGCTATACAATTTGAAAGAAAGTTACACATTCTATGAAAGTTCATCTCTGATTCTTTCAATATATAACCCCTAAGAACAAGGATATTATCCTGTAACTGCAATCCTATTATCACATCTAAGAAAATTAATGTTAATTCAGTATCATCTAATGTCTAAGAAACATCTTTTATACCTTTCCCTTCTGTAGTACGCTGAATAATAGCCCTCTAAAATATCAGATCCTAATTCCTGGAACTTAAATGTTACCTTACTTGGAAAAAGTATTTTTGCAGATGTGATTAAATTCACGATTTTGAGATGGAGAGATTATCCTATCCTGCATTATCCTGGTGGACTCTAAATGCTTTTCACATGTGTCCCTATAAGAGGGAGGCAGAGAGAGATTTCACACACACACATACACACGCATACACAGGAGGAAGGGATGTAAAGACAGAGGTAAATATTGCAGTGATACAGCCAACAAACCAAGGAATGCCAGCAGCCACCAGAAGCAAGGAGCAGATTTTCCTCTAGAGCCTCCAGAAGAAGTACAGCCCTGCCAACGCCTTGCTTTCAGCCAGTGATACTGATTTCTGATATCTGGCCTTCAGAGCTGTGAGGCATTACATTTCTGTTTTATGTCACACAGTTTGTTATATTGTTATAGCAGCTATAGAAAACTAATATACACCACTTTTAAGGATTTCAGTCGAGGTTCATTTTGCTTGGTCGTTACGGCTCTTTTAATTTAAAATAGTTCCCCTCACCTTTTTTTTTTTTTTTTTTCATGACATTGACTGTTTTAAAGAGTTCAGGCCTGTTGCTTTGTAGAATGTCCCATATTCTGGAATTACCTTATTGTTTTCTCATGGTTAGGTTCAGGCTAAACATTTTTTGGCGAGAGTATTTTTAATACAACTAAACATTTTTTGAGTAAAGAGTATTTTTAATACAACTGCCAGAGTGATTCTTTTAAAACGTTAAGTTGGGGCACAGTACTCTGTGCAGTCTCCAGTGGCCCCCATTCTGTTCAGAGGAAAAGCCAAAGCTCTCCTGTAGTCTGGTTCCTGAAACCTGCCTCACCTTCTCCCCTCCCACTCACCCCTCACTCTGTGCTGCCTTCTCACTGATTGTGGTGCCGCTTCCTGAACAAGTTGGGCGCGCTCCAGTCCTGGAACCTTTGCTCTAGCTGCCCCGTTGCCTGGAATGCTCTTCCTCCAGGTATCCTTTGGCCTGCTCCCCCTCATGTCTTGCTCAGATGTCCTCTTCTCAGTGAGGCCTTTCCACACCACTATTTTAAAAAATCCATCTTTCCTCCCCTCCCCCACTTCCGATCTCCTAACACTGCTTTACTGTTGTGTTTTTCCATAGCATTTATTACCTTCTCACACACCACATAACTTACTTATTAAAGTTATTATTTATTGTCTGCTTCTCCTACTTGAAATACAAGCACCACAAGGCAGAAATCTTTGTTTTTTGTTCACATATTCATCCCATGATCTTATGTTCATAGCAGGTACACGACATTTGTTGAATAAATGTGAACGAACTTTAGATGAGTATATCTAATTTTACGTTGCTCCACAGTAGAGAGTCTGCTTTAAAAAAGAATAAGCAAAACACTTTACTTTGAAATAACTTTATTTATTTAATAAATTTATTTATTTATTTTTGGCTGTGTTGGGTCTTCTTTGCTGTGCGTCAGCTTCTCATTGTGGTGGCTTCTCTTGTTGTGGAACACAGGCTCTAGGTGCCTGGGCTTCAGTAGTTGTGGCACACGGGCTCAGTAGTTGTGGCTCACGGGCTCTAGAGCGCAGGCTCAGTAGTTGTGGCACGTGGGCTTAGGTGCTCCGCGGCACGTGGGACCTTCCCGGACCAGGGCTTGAACCCGTGTCCCTTGCATTGGCAGGTGGATTCTTAACCACTGCGCCACCAGGGAAGTCCCTGAAATAACTTTAGATTTGCAGAAGGGTTTCTAAGATACTACAGAGTTCCTGTATACCTTTCATCCACCTCTCCAGATGTTAACATTCCACATAATCATGGTACATTTATCAAAACTAAGAAATTAACCATGGCATAATACTGCTAACTAAACTACAGACTCTATTTGGATTTCACTAATTTTTCCACTGCTCTTCTCTTTCTGTTCCTCTGCCCAATCCAGGATACCACACATTACGTTTGGTTGTGTCTCTTTAGTGTGCTCTAATCTGTGGAGAGACTGATTCAAAAAGACTGTAAATCTTTCCCAGGAATACTACCTTGTGTAAATTATTGTAAAACACTGCAACTCGTGCATTATTTGAACAAGTGGCTATTTCAAGGGAAAGAAAGATGGTAAAACTCGGGAGCACCAGAATATGTAGCCATGGGGCATTGGTAAACTTCAGACAAGAAGATCGTAGGATTTGACAGTATTTTCTGGTTTAGGTGCAGAGTATACCTATCTAGTCCATTTTCTTCTGCCATCAGAACTTCCCACCCCATCCATGCTATCACTTGAAGAGATGAATCCTAGAATAACACTTAACCATTTTTGACTTTTTAACAGGTAAATTTGACTCAATATGTTTAATTTCACTCATTATTTGCCTGTGTTACTCTTTGAGGGTAATTAATTCTGTAGTACACTAAAGATACATTGAGTATCTGCTTTATGTAATGCACTGCCATAGGTCTTGGGAAAGTGGATGCAAAGAAGAGTAAGAAATTTTTTACTGTTCAGAAGCTTGTGCTCTAATATAGGTAACATATAACTAACAAACTATAATAACAACTGTTTTGACAGTGTAGAGGAAATTATTAATTTTTGCTAGGTAAGGCAAGAAATGGGGGAGGATCATATTTGAACTTGCCCTTAAAGTACTCATAGAGCTTTTAACACAGTTTAATTGAGTTGTAATTCACATACCCTACACATACCAAACATACCATTTAAAGCAAACAATTCAATGGCTTTTAGTATATTCACAGGGTTATGAAACCATAAGCACGAATCAACTTTAGAACATTTTCATTATACTAAAAAGAAACCCCATATCAGTGTTGACTCCCTATTCGTCCTTCCTTTCAGCTCCTGGCAACTACAGATCTACTTTCTGTCTCTATAGATTTGCCTATCCTGCACAATCCATGTCAATGAAATTATACAATATGTGTCTGACTTAGCATAATATTTTCAGAGTTCATCCATGTTATGGTACATATTAGTACTTCATTCCTCTGTATTGCCAAATATTCCATTGTACTGGAAGTATTTTATTTTTCCATTCATCAGTCGATGGGTATCTGAGTGTTTCTACTTTTTGACTATTACGAATAATGCTGCTGTGAATATTCACGTACAGGGTTTTGGGGGGACATATATTTTCAGTAGTTTTGGGTATTGAAATTGAGAGTGGAATTGCTGGGTTGAGGAACTGTCAGAATATTTTCTAAGGTACCGTTTTACATTCCTACCAGCAGTATATGAGGATTCCAGTTTCTCCACATCCTAGCCAACACGTGTTCCTGTTTTTAGTTTTTTGGTTTTTTTGGCTGCCCCACGCGGCTTGAGGGATTTTAGTTCCCTGACTAGGGGCTGACATGGGGTCTTCAGAAGTGAGAGTGCAGAGTGTGGAGTCCTAACCACTGGGCCTCCAGGGAATTCCCTAGGTTTTTTTGTTTTTGTTTTTTTTTTAATTTTAGCCTAATCCTAGAGAATGTGAAGTGGCATCTCATTGTGGTTTTGGTTTGCATTTCTCAAATGACTAATGATGCTGAGCATCTTTTCATGTGCTTATCAGCCATTTGTAGATCTTCTTTTGAGGCATAGAATTTTAATAGATAAAGAAAGGAAAAGGGAAGGGAGCACTTCAGCCTAACAGAACAGGGTCAAAGGCCTGAGAAATGGTGAAGAATCAGTAAAACTATAGAGTAGGGTCTCCAGAAGAAGGGAGTGAGAGAGTACACTGGAAAATTTTAGGGATACTTGGGTCTCTTAAGTTTATTTTTTGATGAGTCAAGTCACACTGTCCTCTGCTTCTCTTAAGCTTAACATTGCTGGAATTTCAAGGATATTCCTTGTAAATGTCAGTGTGTTGTGGTTAGCGCATTTGATTGATTCATCCAACCTTAAAGAAAGAATTATTGAGGGCTTACTTCATTCCAGGCATTCCAGTCCTCACTTAGTAAGAGGGGTAGATCAGTGAGCCAAAACAGGCAAGGTCCTTGCTTTTCATGGAGCTTATTTTCTAGTGGGGGTGATTTTTTTACCTTAGAGGCTGCCTTTATACAGCATTTCTGGGCTCGGTAAACAAATCCAGGTCTACTTTGTTCATGCTGTTGCTGATTTTGTTGGCTTGGATCATAGCCCCTTTCAGCTTTCACCTTTTCAGACCTAAAGTTTAATCTTTAATCATCCCTTACACAGCAGCATCCTGAAATCCCTCTTGGCATCCTTGTTTCTCTTTTTGGGACTGTTACACTTGAAGTTTTTTCCACTGTCGTTTGTACCAATTAATCAAAAAGACTGATGAACTATAAAGAAAAGTTACATGAATATTTTAAACATTTTCTCTTAAAACATACTATGTGTATTTCATAAATGTTTGTTTTAGGACCAAGGCTTTTCCTTTGAATAAGGATCTGCTGACTATAATTTTCTATGATGTCTCTTATTATAAAGCCCGCATATAATGAATCATCTATGATTTTTAGTTTCCGTTTCTTTACAGTAGAGTGAGAATTTAAAGCCATTTCAAAGAAATCTGAGTGCAAAATCCTTCTAGATTTTTATGATTTTCCATTCTAGTCTTTAGTATTTCTGTATCTAATTAGACACATTATTATTATTTTTTGGGGGGGAGTCATTTTAATATTTACAAGAAACAAATCAGCAGAACAAAATTATATCAGATAGGCTGTGTACAGTAGCTGCAGCTTATAAAACATACCAGTAATCTGTACCTCGTGAGTATAAAGAGAACCATGGTAGGATTTGTCTTTACAACCAAGGGAGTACACATGGCATTAACAAATTAGAGGACCAAAAAAATTCACATTTTCTACATTAATAAAAAAATTACAGATCTCACAAACATCTTTGAAGACAAAAAAAAAATTAAAGTCCTTTGAAGGGTGGGAAAGAAGAAATCTGAAATGGAACTCTAAATGTAAAAAGAATTTTACTTCACAAGACCAATTTTCTTGGCTTCTGTTTCATATCTCAGTAATCTCCACATCTTGACTATAAAAACTGCTTCTTCATCAAGTACCATGGCAACATCATCTAAAATGCTCTGAGGTGGACTATGAGCCATAACCTTAGAACAAACAAAATCAACTAATGTAGCTTCTTCTTCACCTATGTATTCTATGATTTTTTTATTAATCCATGGTCTAATTCGTCGTTCCATCAATATAGAATCCACAATAGACCAATCCAGGGGATAAGCAAAGAGCTCAGGTTTGGCTGTAGGGATTTTTTCAATGAGACTCTTAATGTGTTTGTGCTTTTCTTCAGTGTTCACAGTGCCTTTGGCAGCATTTTTACATCTTCACCATAATCCAAGGGAACCAGTTTCCTTTTTCGGGGTACATCGTCACTGTCTTCATCCTCAAATTTGTTAAAGACACTATCTACAGGGAGTTTCTTTCTCTTCACAGAATTAGGCCAACCAGGACTATTGGAAGCACCCAGTTTAAGACTCAGACCTATTTTTGGCCTATGTTCCTCAGGTTGTTGTTGATCTGGTGAATTTTCATGAGGAATAATAATACCACAGGGAGACTCATCTCCAAGAGTGTTGGGAGTTGCATTGCCACTGGCAGAGGAGACAGATGGGGCAGAACTGATGGGCCTCAGAGTTGGTTTGAGACAGGACTTTTGCTCTGTCTCTTCTTCCTCTTGCATGGGTTCCTCTCGTTTTTCTTCTTTTTCTTGCTTTTCTTCTTCCTCTTCCTCTGATTCTGGTTCTTGCTTTATTTGTGGTTGTCTGCGCCTCTCAGCCTCTTGTTCCGTCCTCTGGAGCTCTGCATCTGGATCTGGGTGCCCTTCTGCCAAAAGGCACTGCCTAATTTCCTCTAGCTCTTCCTTCTCTCTCTTCATATCCCATTCATCTGCTTCCATTTCCTTTTCCCTATCACGCAACCTTTTCTGAAGACCGCTTCCTCTGTAATATTTGGGATCATCTCTATCATCATCATAATCTTCTAAGAACTCTCTTAGTTATTTAGCTTATTTTGCCATTTCTCTTCTTCTTCTTCTCTTTCAGCCTCTCTCATACTCCCGGGTTTTCTTTCGTTCTCTGATTTCCCAATTCTTAAGGCGCTCTTGATAAGCGGCCTCTTTCTCTCGGAGCTTTCTTTCAAGTTTTCTTCGTTCATATGCATCTTCTTCATCCTCTTCTCGGTCCCGCTTCTTGTCTTTTTCTCTCTCGCGCTCCTGTTCCCTTTCTCGCTCTCTCTCTCGCTCTCCTTCTCTTTCTCGT